>NC_056744.1:1470176342-1470476342 GCF_019279795.1 Protopterus annectens
CCAATAATTGAGTACAATGCCCCTGTTGATATGTTCCTTTCCAAGTACCTGCAGCAATTGAAGAGACAACAAAGGTTCCTCACAAGGAAAATTCAAGGTCTTCAGCATCTGTCCTATGAGGATCATCTAAAATCACTGTCACTTTATTCTGTTTCATACAGATTACTTAGAGGTGACCTCTGCCTTCCATACAAGGCAATCTTTGACACTGCTTTATTGGAAATGCTGCATATCTGTAAGTCAAATGGTAAATGGGTTACTCACGCTAAAGGCCTTAACCTGGTATGTGATATTAATAGAATCTGCTGGAGGGACAGATTTGTCTCCAAGAAGATACCATACCTTTGGAACAGACTCCCACTTCATGTCAACCAGAGCACCTCATCGACCCTCTTCAAATGCCATATGGACGACTGGATGGGTAACCATAAATTCACCCCGGGGGGGTCCCACCTGTGTCCCTCTTGGACAGGGGTGACAGATGCTGATCATGGAAATAAGGGTAAAACTTGATTAGGCTTGAAAGGGCCCTTGAGTCATTAGCCTAGTAACCTCCTATGATTACCTCTATGATCATATGATAAATAACAGTTTCCAGTTTCTCAATTTTTGTTTTATCTTTTGTTTAGTCTCTTCTCACAGATCCTTAGGTGCCATAACAATAGCCTTTTTAAACCATACTCCTTAAGTACTTCATCTTATTATGTTCTCATAAATATGAGTATTCCTGAACCAATCAGGGTGTGGGTACATAACATACGGCTATAGCGTTTGTTTTATCTTCATTAATTTTATATCCTGAAAATGCTTGAAAGTGTCTCAAAATGTTCCACAGCACTAAGATGTCCGTTTCTGGATTTATCAGGTACAAAATAAAATAATCTGCAAATAAAACCAGCTTTCCTTGATTATCTAACAAGTGCATCCTTGTATATCTGAGTCCCTTATTTACTTTGCTAATGGCTCTATATATAAAGCAAATAAAAAAACAGAAATAGGACACACTCCTGCTTGGTTCCTATGTTCAAACACAGCTTATCGGAGAGGAAAACTGACACTTTTAATTGTTGTCTTCAAACCATCATACATCTTTCTAATTAAACTTATTATTATATCAGGGAATGCAAGTGCTTTCAATGCCCTACTCAAAAAATCCCAGCTTCCTCTGTCAAATGTTTTCTCTGCATTAAGGCCCACTAACAGCAGAGGTATTTTCTTACATTCTGCCTCTTTCTGGATCATCATGGTTCTATTAATGTTGTCAAATATTTGCCTCTCCTCCACAAAACCACACTGATCCACAGCTATCAATTTTAGCAGCACCTTTGCCATTCTTTTAGGTACTGTCGATATGAATACTTTATAGTAATGGCTTAAAATTGAAATAGGTCTATATGAAGCTGGGTCTAAATGGTCTTTGCCATCTTTAGGTAACACAGACACCAAAGCTTTCTTCCAATATGTTGGCACTTCCCCTCCTTTTAAAATATTGTTAAACATTTTCCAGATCTTTATCCCTTTCTTCCCTCCAAATTTTCAAACTTCCACAGGAGTACCATCTGGTGACCTTCATGAAGACTGACTATACATCACTGTTTTCATCTTATCACCTCCTGTTTTAACTGTTAGTTGTTGACTTTGTCTAGTTCTGACCTTGGCATAATTAAGTCTTCCACCAATATTTCCATTTGTACTCTTTCTTGATTTCCACATTTCTCTACTTTATACAAGTTTTCATAAAATTTCTGAATTATCTCTAAACCCTCTACAGGATCTTTGATTATTTTTCTTGTTTTAAGTTCCCTAAGTTTGGCGACAACCTCTTTAACATTTTGTTGCCTAAGTCATTGTGTTAAAAGTTTTTGTGCTCTGGAATTGTTATTGAAAATAGTTGCTTTACTGTGATCTTTCTAACTTATGCATATTATCCAGATACTCCCTTATTTTTCTTTAGCAGTCTGCATTTGCTCCTCCTCTTGTT
The DNA here is from genome assembly GCF_019279795.1 of Protopterus annectens. Taxonomy (NCBI): domain Eukaryota; kingdom Metazoa; phylum Chordata; order Ceratodontiformes; family Protopteridae; genus Protopterus; species Protopterus annectens. The sequence goes on from NC_056744.1 coordinate 1,470,178,324, forward strand.
CTGTGAGATCCCCTTATTCTGTAATACTTTAACCCTTGTCAGCCCCTCTAAGTAATATCTATTACTTCTTAAACACATCTCTTTTATTTCAACCCCACTTTTAAACTCCATTTTTATTTTATCCCAGACACTAGCTATAGCTTGTAAAAATATTTCTATCTTTCCCAGTAACTCTCAAATACTTTCCACTAACCATTCCTTAAATTCCTCTCAACAGGTGGGGGAAATGGCAGTGTCCTATTTTTGCTTCATTACCCTGCACTTTAATCTTAGTTTTCATTGATGCATGGTCAGAAATAGTTATTGGATGTGTGTTGAAGCTTTCAATTAAGTGCACATGTTCCTGTGAAATATTTCTCTCTAGTCTAACTCAGTTATTATACCTTGAGGAATAATAATATGCAAATTCCTACTTCTGAATTTACATCTTCCATGCCAAATATCTTCATAAATTTCTTAAGAAATCGACCCTCTTTTGTAATATTACCCCTTCTTGGTCCTGATACATCCTCAATATTGCAAATCAAATTCCAGTCCCCACCTATAAATAATAATCTCTTTGAAAGCTGATTATTTCTCCCCAACATTTCTTAAACCCCATAATAGCAGGTTTTTGGTGGATTATAAATACATGCCATTGTAATCCTCCTTCCTTGCCAGCAGCCCCTTACTACAACAAATCTACCATTTGTGTCTTTTTTTCCTCATCTACCACTATTGAAGCCTTTTTAGCAATTAGTATAATTACTCCCCTTTTCCTCTGCCCCTGATATTCTGCAGAAATTCCATTCTGAAATCCTCTGTCAAATTCACATGCTCGTTTTTTTTTTTTTTCAAATGTGTTTCCTGCAACATTGCTATTTGAACTCTGCATTTCTCAATATAATTCAATATTCTTTCCTTTTTATGTATACCTTTAAGACCATTCATGTTCCAGGTGAATATGGGCAGCATAGGCATTACTTTAAAAAGCTACTGTTCCCACCTAAATATACATGACAGTTTTTTGAATGTGTATTTCCAGCTTTTGTGTTGTGCATATACACTGTTTGTCATGCTAATTTTTGTACAGTTGTTTCTTCTCATCTACATTTGAACCTAGGTCACATTTTAAGATTTTTTTTTATTTTAAAGAAAACCCTCAGACAAAAATCTAAATGCAAAACGACCCCATCCCCTATTAACTTGGAAGACACAAAACTATGTGCATATTCAAACATGAAGTTAAACCTTCCAGAAGGGATCAATTGTCCCAAACTGACAGTTGCACTTATGCACGTTATCTAATCTAAAATTAATGTTACCCATGCTAAAGCCCATGCTACAAACTATGTTCACACTTGTACTGATTGCTGTCTGTTATCGCTTTTCCCCTCACAGATAAAAAAAACAACTTGTTTGGTTTTAGAAAACATTAACTTTTAGTCCTAATAAAAAGTGCACTGGCTGTCTTTAAATAAAACAAAATTGTACACTGTTCTATTAACTGCATTAAAGTATTAAGGCTGCTAGGAAGATTGCTACCTCTTATGCATTTCCCATAATTTCAAACTTATTTTTTCATTGAACTGTTGCCATTTTATCTTTAAATTTTGCATTTCCCTCAGCATAGAATACTCAGAATTCTCAAGATTAAGTGCCATGAAGACAGATTGTCTTCATGGAAATGTACTCAGCAATACGTCTTTGTAAATTTCACTCAGAAAAGAATACACAACTGCCCTCAGCTACAAACATTTCAACTCCACTGAATATTTGACAGTAGAAGTTGCTGTTGTAAGAAGCTTAACAGTTTCATGTCTTTCATTATTTTGTCTTATTTTTAAAACCTATATACTTACATAAAAACATCTCTTTACAGCTTAAGCCAAAGGTAGTAATTTAGAAATTCAACCTTGCAAAATAAAAAGAGAAAATATCCAAATTCTAAATGTAATGCAATCATTGCACTTTTACACTCCACCCCATCCCCAGTAGCCCAAAATCTCAGCATGTAAACATTAAACTTCCCTTTGTCCAGACTTTTTTCTCCTGTTATACTGTAAAACATATATTTCTTGCAACTAAATAGTACTTATTTACTTTAATATCTTTCACGCATACAGCAGTGAAAAGACTCCCTACATTTAAAATGCCCCTGACATTACACAAACATGTTTTACTAAATATAATGTGTAGTTTATATCATGAAATGTTTTATACAAATGAAAATAAAGAGTTAGTTCTCCCCTTTTAGTGTCCTAACATTAATGATGTAATGTGGCATATATGCTTTACAGTCCACCCATAAGTTTAACAAAGTCAACAAAAGACCAGTGTTTTTCACCCACTTTTTTTTCTTTTATGAATGTGAAAAGATGTTTTATAGTCTTCCCTTTATTCACTAATTTCAGAGTTGCTAGTCCTCTTTCTGTTCATCTGCATCTCCCAACACCAGACTCTGGTTCAAGTCATTGTACTGCTGATTCTTCTAGCTCACTCTTGTGATTTTTTCTGTCTCTCAGTTTCTCATTTTCCTTTGGAACATTGGAAAAGGTTTCACTGGCAAAACCTCATTATGAACCATACTGTCAGAAGAATGAGAAGATGAGTCCCCTTCTGCTTGTTAACTTTTTTTTTTGCTGGCTAAACATTTTTATTTCCTCCTTAGTGTGCTCTTTGTCAAAAAATGACTTTGATCCTCCAGTAAGAAACACTCTGAAGACAGCTGGATACAGCAGCTTGAATCTTACAGCTGTCTCTTGACATTCCCCGATTGCTGTGATACTTTTGCTTCTCTTCTACCTGATATCCTGTGAATAATCATTTTCTACACACATTTTGTTGTTTACAATTTTTAATTTTTTGCCCTTCTTCCACAGTTTTGTCAGAATCAACTTTTTCTGCTGGTATGATCGAATCTTTACTAATATAGGTCTCAGCTGCTTTCTCGTGGCCAGGTTTGGAGCATGCCCTCGATGTGTCCTTTCAACTGACAAATTATATTGTGGAACACCAGTCTAGATGCTTATTTGTGCTTTCATAAAATTAATACTGTCTATTCCTTCCAGTTTCTGTTGTACAGCAGAAAATCTCAGGTGTCCTTTGTGTGCTCTGTCTTCTATTCTTCTTCTTCCTATTATTATTATTGTGCTATTTTTAATGATTTTTCCTTAATATCACCCTCTGATTTTTGCCGTTTTATCAGTTTATCAGAGGGTGACAGTAAGAAAAACTGCTAGTTAAAGCACCATCTATTTTCCAGACCTTTGTTGTTTCAATTGATATATTCCTTCAGTATTTCATTTATTTTAATCACCTAAAAGTACATCTGATTTATTTTTCCTCTAAATTACTAGCAGCCATCTCTTGAACCAAAGCTGAAGCTTAAACTACTTTTACTGAACAGTGGCAGAATCCTTCCCAGATAGTGTTTTCTTTTCACCTCTACTGGCTGATTTTCTTTTAGGATTTCCAAATTTCTTCTTTGCTGGCATCCAGGCATTGTACTTACTAGCTAGTAATGGAATTTTACCAAAAAAGCACTTTCAGTGGCACTTCTTTTTCTTGGTTTCTGTTTTCACACTGGGAGAGCTGCAGTTATGTTGCTGATCAGTGTACAGCAGTCTTGGAAGTAGATTGCTGATGGTTATGAATATATATGAAAGAGGAGGAAAACATTCAGGAATCCTGGACCTCCTGCAGAATGGTTTTAGCAAAGCCTGTTCTGGACCTGGAAAAGGAATCCTGTTTGAAATGCTTTTTTCAATGGATGAACAGAGGCCAAGGTTGTTACCTCTAGAATACTTTTAGACTCCACCCATTTCCAAAAAGCCACAGAAAAAGCCAAGGTTTACATAGAATGGGCCCTAAACCTGCTTGGAAGGGGCTTACAGTGGTGAGCACAGCAAACCGAAAAGCGTGAGACAACTTTCTGTCTGCTTTGAAAATGGATGTTCTTTTTTTTTCTTACCTTCATATGAGACAAACTGCTAATCAACTTTCCTGGAGGGTTTAGTTATATCCAAGTAGTATTTGAGCTGCGTGTGGACATCCAGTGTATGTAGTATTCTGTCCCCCTTATTATTAGGTTCTGGAAAGAATACAGGACAATTAATTGCCTGGTGTAAGGTAAATTATCAAACCACTTTGGCATAAATGAAGGAATAATTCTCAACAACTGGATACTGCACCTGTCTTACAAGGGATTTCCATGGAACAAGATCCATTTCTTCAGGCTTATCTAAAACTCTGTTGAAGTACTATTTGTCATCTCTTTTCTCCTGCAATTATGTCATCACATAAATCTAACCTACTATCATTTACATCTTCCAGTTTTGATTTCTTCAGTTTCTATTAGCATTTGGTTCAGTTCAGCATTCTCATTATTATTATTATTATTATTATTATTATTATAGCTGGAATATTCTGAGGAAGTAACATTCCTACTTGAAGCCTTAACTGGTGACTCCTTATGGAAAATGAGGGAGGGAAACTACAAAAACTTAAGTAGTCGTTTATCTCATTTCCTCAACAATGCATACGGTATTTGCATTGTAAGTCCTTGCATAATATACAAGATCTCCGAAAACAAAATCATCTTAATGAGGAGATGCTTCATTTCAAATTGAACATACCACTTTTTCCATTCAGTTACGATCTCATCCATTTATTGTTTGACTGACCACACAATAAGATCTCTAGATGCTGCGGAAGTGGGGGCTAGTGAAACACCTAAATATTCAAAGCTTCAAGGCAACTAACTTTTTAAAACTACATTTATTTATTTCTGCAAAAGGGATGGAAAACCTACAAGATATCAATACTGAAAGCAGAAATAACAAGTAGTGCAGAGATAATCAAAAGTCCCGTTGAACAGCAAATAATTCAACTCAGTAAAATCACCGACAGTAGAACCACCAAGGCAGAGTTCATAAACCTTTAATAAAATAAAAATAAAAACATAAAAATAAAAGAAGTGCTTTTGGATTTTTTCCTTCTTCAGGTCCAGTGTTCATTTCTTCACTAAAAAATTAAATACTAAGGGGTATCCAATAGCATTTCAGTACCCATTCAAAATAATAAAAAAAAAAAACGCCTCATGGTCATCAGCCAATCAAAAAGTGAATGTGATATCCTAATTTTTGGGTCCATTCATAACATCTTAAAATAAACACAGAGCCGGCCAATCAAAGCATTTCATTAAGCAGCTCCAAAGACAAGTAGATTAGAGCCTCCATGCCTTCAGAATCGGTTTTAATGGGATCACTTCATTCAGTCCAGGTCTGTGGCTGGTGGGTTTTTTTTCTGAATGGGTACAGAAATGCTATTGGATACCCCTTAGTATTTAAGTTTTTAGTGAAGGAATGAATGAACACCGAATCTGAAGCAGATATCAATATGGACTTAGACGTATCAACCTTATAACTAATAATATATTGTCATTCATTTTAAATACTCCAACTTAAAGAGAGGGTAGACTAGGTCATTTAAAAAATCATATTTAAAAAATCATTAGGTCATCTGCAAACAATACTACTCCATTGGGCTGCTTAAAGGGGAACTTTCACTCCATGAAGATTGTAATTAGCTTCTCAGTTTAATTGCTAAAGGTACTGTTGCTAACGCAAATAAGGGGGGGGGGGGCTACTTGACAACCTTGCTCAACCCTCTAGTAAGGCTTAAAGATTTATATATACATATATATATATATATATATATACATGTGCATATACTGTATATACACACACACACACATATATATATATATATATGTATGTATACATGCATATATACTGTATATACATATCTCTCTCTCTCTATAAATAAATATATATATATATATATATATATATATATATATATATATATATATATACATATATACACACACATCCCAACCTTTACGGCTATGTAATCTAGATACATGCCTGAATGGCTTCTATAAAAAAAATGAAGGAAAAGTGAATAGTAATAGGACTTCATACAAATAATGATATCTTACCATATCATAGGTTCTAAGGTGTTTACCAGGCAAATGACCACAAGGGCCTTTTTATGTGTAGCCGTGCATCCCAAATCTCTGACAGGTTCTAATACCCTTGATAAGTGTTAGCAGGGGCTTTGGAGTTGAAACACTTGGAAGAGGAGGCCTGGAAGACGAACCATTTACAGGCTTGTCTGTGTCCATTAGACACCTAGGTGCCAAACCAGGGATGAATTTCCTGTTCCCATCCAACTGTCCAAATTACACTTGAATTTGATTAAGTAAAAACTCTGCTTCATGTGGCCGGGGAGTCTGTTCCAGAGAATGGGTAGCATCTGGGATACATTCCTGTCTCTCCAGCAGGTCCTACTTATATCACAGGCAAGGTTTAATTCCATAGAATAGGTAATTCTGGTGTTGTTTGTTTTGTGGATATGCAGGCGATCCATCAGAGTGGGGTCTGACAGTGCCTTGATGCCAGGCATAGATCTCCCCTCAAGAGCCTGTAAGAGACCGCATACAAGGATAGGACCTTGAGGCAGTCTGCATAGGACATATTTCTTACAACCTGTATTCTTTTAGTGAGGAACCTCTGTGGATATTCCAGCTGTTGGATATGCCTGGTTAGATACATACCAAAGGGTGCACTGTACTCAATGATAAGTCTGATGAATGCCAAATACAGTGGAACAATGACTTCCTTGGACCTAGATGACATACATTTGTTTATAAGTTGTGCAAGATAGAATTATTTCATCACTGCTGGAGACCCGTGATGGTCAAAGGTTAGAGTACTACCTATGTGTGTCCCCAAGTCCCTGACTGCTGGGCCGGTTCTTATGGGGGTGTTGTCAATGTGATAGTTACCAGAACTGACTGACTTCCCAAAGGATACTGTTATGTATTTCTTGGCAATTAGTTTAAGTCCATGATTCTGGCACTACTTACTTATCCACGTCAACCCTTCCTGGAGAACATTTGTGCCAGCAGGTGATTCAATAACAGCTCCTAATTTGCAGTCATCTGCAAATTTAGTCAGGCAGAGGCCACTGACATTGACCTTGACTTCACAGAGGTAAATGCCAAAAAGGAGCAGTCCCAGGACTGATCCCTGAGGAACTCCACTTGTGAATGACATATTTGTAGAGGTTGACTCCCCAATTCTAACTTCCTGGGTCCTGTCTGTGTGCCAGGTGGCTATCCACTGGGTGACATATGGGTTTGTACCTAACTTCTTTTAAGTTTGTCTACAATGCATGAGTGGGGGATTGTGTCAAATGCCTTGGCCACGTCAAGGTATGCAGTATGAACCATTTTGCCCTCCTCTATTTCTTTGATGACCTTCTCAAAGAAGTTCACCAGGATGAGTAGGTGCAGCTTTCCTATGTCATTACTCATCATGTCCATGATAACTCTTGCCATGGCTTGGCATATGAGACTAGTGAGACTTATAGGTCTGTCGATGGCCTACCTTTGTCCAAGGGGATGACCGTTGCTGTTCTCTATTCATGAGGCACGAAAACTGTCTGGAGGCTACAGTCAAAAAGCAATTCTAGATGGCATAACAGATCATGTTTCATGCTGTTTAGAAGGCATCCTGGGATATTGCCTGGGCCCACTGTTGCAGTGTTCTTGGTCTTAGAGAGAGCATTAAGGACCTGTTCCCTAGTGATAGCAGGGGGAGTTATATTTGCCGGTATTTCCTGAAGGTAGGTTGATGGGGAGACAGGGGTAAAGTTGGAGCTGAATTTATCAGCCAGTAGGTTTGCTATATCTTCTGGCTCAGTATAGGTGGCTCCAGTTACAAACAGCTCTGCACACAACTGTGTACAACCTTTGAGGTTGCAAACATAGCTAAAGAATGCCTTGTGGTTGTCCTTGTCCTAGAAATCCAAATTTATCTCAAATTTGGCTTTTGTAGACTTTATTTGTCCTCTGAGATGACTGTTTAGTTTGATGAGAGTGCTTTTATCCTGGTGGGTGCTGCACCTCCTAATTTTTGTCATTATTTTCTTCCTTCTGTTATACAACCTACTGATGATGTGATTCCATCAGGGTAGCTTGTTTTTTGAAGTAGTTCTTTAACTTCTTCCTGGTGTCTCCAGCTATTAATATGCTTGTTTATGGTTTATGTGAATAGTTCTGTGTAGGCAGCAGTGTTCTCAGGGTTTATAGGGTCCTGACATTTTGCCAGGATATCACTTAATAGTAGGACGTTAGCCTTAGAGTAGTTCCTGAATATTCCAAGGCTAGCTGGGGTTCCACTTTGTATTTTTACTTTAAAGGAAACCATTTTATGGTCTGATCTTACCAGGGAATACATTACACAATGGCCTGTGCAACACTCTCCCTTATTAGTGAGGACCAGATCCAGTATAGTTGCATCCTATAGTGTATTGACAGTCTGGTTTGGGAAGTCTATGTTTACAAAATCCAGGAATCTCTGTGCCTGTACATCTGATGTTGTATATGATTCACAGTTAATTGTGGGGTAATTAAAGTCACCCATGAATATGGTATTGGGTTGGATGGTGAGCGTCTCCAATACATTTAAATACATCATATGGGTTTCCTGGGTCATAGAGAGAGACCTATAGCTTGCAAGGAAGTCATACTGGATTTTGCCTATAGTGGTTTGAACATGGAGGAATAAGTACATTGTCCTGTTTGACCAGCCTTGAGGTATATTTATTTTTGATGTAAACTGAGACACCTCCACCTTTAGTTCCTGTCTGTGTAGTCATATAGTCTAGGGAGGTACATCTCAAGTCATTTACACCCACATCAACTACGATTGAGTCATGGTGGTACTTGTGGTCCAGTGACTTGAGTGTGTGCATAATTTGGTGGATCCTGGCCCTTGATAAGCAACTAACTACCACTTTCTCCTTACTCAGCCTGGTGAGAGGGATATCAGTGTGTCTCACAACAGAGTCTAAAATGACTAGAATGTTAGATTTGGTGGTGGCTTGCCCTATAGGATTAGAAGTGGAGGCTCCATGAGATGTGGCTGTATGTGTTGATGTGGGCATTGTTTTGAAACAGTGCATTCAGGGTTGCTGAGGGTGTCTATTGTATGTACTTTTTCTAGGAAGGCTTTGGGGTTTACATAGGTTATATTTAAGTGCCTCAGGATATGTGGGTCTATGTTTCTGCTTTGAATTGAGTGTGATGGATGCAGCATGTGTACTACTGAAAACTTCATTGACATTAGGAGTGCTTTTTTATGAGAGCTTTGCCTCCAGTGACATTGTGTAAACACATCTCTCACATACCATATCAGTTTGTTGGAGAAATAACTAGTTATCAGTAAACATGAGCCAATTTCTACATTGCTTGAGAATGCCCATATCCACCAAGCTGGTAACAGACAGTGGGGAAAGTCAATATCCATGGCAACAGACCTCTTTTTATTGCTAAGACAGTTGGAGTGAGCATATAAAGTAATCTAATGCCTTTTCAGCATCAACCAAAAGGAGGGCTACAGGAATACTGTTAATTTTCCCTCTTTCTAGCCATTATCCTCTTCTTAGTATACTGTACCATGAAAATCTGCCCTTAACAAAGCTGACTTGGTCTGATTGGAACAGCAGAGGAAGTGGGGGAGATGGTCATGGCTGTTCAGATTCCCATTTGTATTTTACTATCCACACTGAGTAAGGAAATTGATCAATAATGTGATGGGGATGCCAGACCTCTTCCTTTCACTTCCATTTTTGATACAAAGATGGTTGAGTTTTTCTTAGTGTTTTCCTGCCTCTGCTGTGTGTCACCAACTTACAATTTTACAGCAGGAATGTTCTAGGGAAATAACATCCCTACTGGAAGGCTTAATGGGTGATTTCAGTTGAATTAGGGGATCATTTTGTATTCCTCTAGTGTATAACTAAATTAAAAGTATCAGCGCTGTAAAGAATCATATAACAACCAGTCCTTCTACTCAGCCGTTCTTTGGAGGTACACAGGCATGAGATAAACATTCATACTTTACAACCAATATATGAAATAAATAACTAATAACTTCAAGTCAGAGGCTGTAGAATATCAGCCAACACCTGTCTGGTAACAAGTAGAGATGTGTGTCCAACATGATGGCTGTGGCTGAAATTATTAACAGATTTAGTTAAATAAAATAAATAAAAGTTTCCAGAAGACAACATGGGTTGCCTAAGTGTTTGCTCCTTCTCTGCAGTGAAGGTTGCTCTCTTGCCACATGCCCTACTCCAAGATTTATAAGATCTTATAGCTACATTACAAGAAGAAGAAGCACACACAAATGAGTGGTTGATGAAAACAATCAGTAACAGTGTGGCACATGACGCCCAGGCAGCGCACAGTAACATCTGCGTGTTTGCAAAGCATGTTGTGAACACTACTACTGGCCATTACCATCCTTGAACTGTCTCCTGCTTTATAGTTGAGCTTTCTGTACACATTGCAATGCAGTGGCCACTGTAGCATTGCTGCCACTTACCAGTGGGTGGTAGAGTTACTTACAAATATTATGATGAATATACATGCATTCATTGTTCACAAGTATTGCAATGATCCCGTCTTGTATGTTCTACCCCCATGAAGGTGCATTCTGTGTCTTGCACTGAAACAAATGACAAGTTATGTCCTATGATGAATAAAGTATGTTTAAACAAACAACTCAATGAAATGGATGTGCAAGCATAATATAATGCTGTATTCTCAAAGACACGCAGGTAGGTGCGTGCGTGAATGCGTGTGCCTTCTTTGAAGGTTGGGCATCAGACTGGCAACTCGGCACCGTAAAATCCACTGCCAATCATTAGCAGACCAGAGTTCTGCTGTGGTGACCCCTAATCAGGAAAAGCCTAAAGACTTTTTTATTTTCTAATATCTACCAAATTAGCCCACATACATTGTTACTTTTGTATTTGTGACATCCATGATAACACTCATGTGACTGGATAAAGCAGCATGGAAAGCTACAACATAAATCATCATTCTGTGCAATGGGACTTTCATATTAATTGCTCAAATGTTACTTCAGACAGTGCATCATCTAAAATAATCCTGTCCCTGTATGTCTGAAAACTCTGAAGTTTTGAATTTCTGGAAATGAAAATCTCATAGTTAACTACGTTCAATTTTCTGGTTGTTTGAGAGACATTCTTCTTCCAGTTTAATTATTTCTGTTGCAGTTCAGTACAACATATATGCAAGTTGTCTGTCTGCTGCAATGTAGTGTTAAGCAGAAGACTGTCCTGCTTAACATGCCCTGTGGGAAGAAGTACTATGTCCAGTCGAGCTAAGGCCACTTTATCTGTTTTGCCTGTCAGCCACATGGGTAAAAGTGATGCTTCTTCTCCAAGAAATAAAAAATAGTCTTCAGTGAGTTTTGACATGAATGAAACTACCACTGATCTGATAGCTTTTGGCTGTTTATCCAAGATCCAGAATGGACTAATATGAGATGAGTGGGATTCACAAATGATGAGCACACTGCATAGTAGAAATCAGCATGGCTAACAGTGATGCACAGGTGATGGTTAATGTAAGATACAGTGCAATTATACAAGGGGCAAAATATCACGCTATGCAGTGGATGCTAATTAGTGTACAATGACATGGTAATGAGGAACAACATGCATGAGACCCCCCCCCCATGTATATGCAAATGATGACACACAAAATGGTGAACTGATTCAGAAGCATCTAAAATGGGTGCACTGCTTTTTGTACTGAGAGATATGGCCTGGCGATGTCTAAATTAGCAGCAGCAATAGTACAGAAACATATTATCTGCTCAATGAAGCCAGTGCCTGAAATGCTGCACATTCTGCCCAACCACAACAATGAGGAGGTACATACTGCATCGCACCGAACACCTGCAGTGGACCCGACCATTTCTATCTGGACAGTAATACTGTAAGGGACCTTGTCATATTGTGCTACTGACATGCAAAATTGAAGGGTTGTATGGTATGTCTGTTCTTGTGGGATCACATTCTAAAAGTTATGGGGAAAAACTGCCATGACATCACTGCTGGTAGTGTCCATTTCATTGGCTTGCAGTATCAATACTTGGTGTAATTGATGTCAGGGAAGAGGAAGACCTATGGGATCATTAATGTTCACCATGATGGGGTAAATCTGAGTTGATCTTGATCAGTATTATTGCCCACAAAATCCACAGATGGGAGCGGCAGCCTGTATGCATACATGACGCAGAAAACGTGTAAGTATGAAAACCTGTATTTGAACCCTGCAGAAGCATTACAGATCTTGATCCAGAGGATTTCCACTGCTCCTGACTTAGGTAATACTCATAGGTAACACTCATAACCAGGGGTGGCAGGCTATGTGTCTAAAGACAACAGTGATGTCATCTCGACAATGGTCTGGTAGTTTGACTTGTGACAGTCTATGGTTGACCTCTTCATATCTGGACCTTTTACAGTATGGAAGGCATGGCTTGCAGAGGCAAACTGGAAGTGAGTTGCAATTTGTTTTATGGTGACACCACCAGTGACCTCAGAAGGATTATCTTCTTCCTGCCCTATACTCCATGTCACTATGCACTTGATGCACATCATCCCATAAGTCACTAAGCATGCCCACTACTATCTAAGCAATGCTGTGAGCAGCAGATGGAGCCTGGATCACTGACTTGCACATTTGTTGTTTAATGCTAAGTGCTGTAGTTATATCAAGGATTGTCATGGCAAGGCTTAGCTCCCACTGTGTCTGCCCCCTATTGGTGAGTATGCACACCTCAGAGACAGTGCACATTTCAGATGGTGTGTGCACTGGGGATGCTTGTCCTGTACTTCTCTAGGAGAGTCTGTAATAGTGGATATAATGACTCCACTCCCTGTGCTGATGTATACAATGCCAACATATCATTAGACTGCGCCATTTTCAAGCTGCCATTATAGTCAGGCCAGAGATACCCTGCTGACTTCATAAATGTTGATGTCTTGTGCTGGTCCTTCCAACAGTGGAACCTGTGAAAGCAGGAATACACATGATATCACTGTCTACCCTTACACACACATGCCCCTGTAACTCCTTGTGGCATGTATAGTGCTTCAGTGTGACTGACATATACCACAGGGTTTGTTGGTCTTGCTTAGGTACATTATCATGCAAGATTTCTTCCCTAACTCTGTGCAGAAGTACATCTACAGTAATGCTGTTATAACATACTTTCACACACAGACTTATCTTGCAGGTAGTTACAGTTGCAGAACAGTGTTGACTTGAAGGACAGATATGCAGGTGGGCCTTAAGACTCTCCCTCCCTTTGAACATGTGGTCACATGTGCTATATTGTACTGTTATGGACATTACTAATATGGCACTTTCCCAAATGATCCAAAGGTGTTTGATGCCAGCTCAGCTACCACATACAAGCTGCCATACTTGGTCATCGAATGGTACTAAAAAAGTCCTCTGCCTCAGTGAGCTGCCTCACTTTTGTTGGTCTATCTCCTGTAGTGGTTCTGTCTGTCACACTGGCATGTACGTTTCCTTTGTGCACAGTAGAACATCAATAATCCTTCATAGAACATATTCCAGAAACTACTGTGGGATGCCCATACATATTGCCACATATCCCCATCCTTTATGCACCTTTTTATCAACCACAGTTACTCCTATGCATAGCTTTCCCTTAATTTCTGAAACACAGTAATGGGTGCAGCCTCCCCTCTCATATATCTGTTTATCATATGCAGTTAGTGCTATTTTCAGGCTACCATTGATTTACACATTGCAGCCATGTCTCAGCATATGGCCCTGAAAATTCAAAACCCTTTTAGATACCTTTCACAAGACTGCCATTGTGCATGTTTACCCCTACCCCCACTACCCCAGCCACAGAGAGACAATTCAGTGCCATGCTAGGGTCCTTGGTTTCTTGTTACATGTACATTTGCCTCAGTGTGACTGGCATACACCACATGGTTTATTGGTCTTGCTTAGGTACACTGTCATGCAGGATTTCTTCCTTAATTCTGTGCAGAAGTACATATATGGAGTCTTTACTAAAATTTGTCTATTGCATAGTTTTATTGTAAAGAATGAGCTTATGTAAAATTGTGTCACTGCTGAATATCATACTTGAGAAAAGCCAATGAGTGAGGAATGTATCTTAATGAAGCACCTGTGTTTTAGAATAACCACCATAAACATTGTGGTACACAAACATGCTGTCAGAAGCAGAAGATGTCATGGTATGCATTATGTATGTGACAGATATGCCTGTGAATATAGCATACGTGCAGGTGTGGCACCACAGTGCAGCACTGTGGAAGCCCAGAAGTGCTGTAACGTAGTATTATGTACATACAGTACCATTGTGATGCAATGTTACTTTGTATGACTACACATGTGACCAGTACGCTTATGAATATAGCATGCATATATGTGTAGCACCACAGCGTAGCATTGTGGAATCCCAGAAGTGCTATAATACAGTACTATGTTCATACAGTACCATTGTGATGCAATGCTACTTTGCATGACTACTCATGTGACCAGAATGCTTGTGAATACAACATGCGTATAGGTGTAGCACTGTGGAAGCCCAGAAGTGCTGTAGTGCAGTACTAGGTACATAGAGTACCATTGTGATGCAATGCCACTTGGCATGACACATGACCTATAAGCTGGCATTCATGCAGATGGGGCTATGATTTTGCTGTCAGCAGACCTGAATGAGTAGCCAAAACTACTTCAGGTAATGTGGAATACAGGTCTTCAGTGTTGTGTGCCAGGAGGAGCAAGATTTTCTTCTTCTTCCTGCTGGGCCTGATACAAGTTTGCCAAAATGGTAGGGTTTGCAATGAGTGGTAGCCAGTTCTGTAAGATCAGCATTTTGAATTTGAAACATTCACATAAAGATCTAGAACTGCTCTCCAAGATACATCTTACTTTGGAACTAGAAAAATGCTGGAGTAGAAGTCTTTGCCCATTTGATTAAAGGTAATGGTTCTATGACTCCCTGGGTGTCTAAAGACTGAAGTACCTGATTAAAAAATCCTGTTTGATTTGGAAGGGGGAGGTATTTCCCTCAAAGGAGGTTTTGTATCCAGTACTACTGGTAACCTTCCTGCACTATTTTAACACCCTTGAGTCCAAAATGATTTTTTTGGCAAGGGGGAATGTTGAGGGACATTTTTTGACAGATTTGAGAGAAAGAGAGAGGAAAGATGGTAAGGAATGCTGACACAGTCACTCTGTATTACTACGTATTAATACTCTGTTCCTTTATCTGAAAAGATATGTTTCTGTTACCCTCTGGCAATCTCTTTATTTGCATTTTGTTTGCCAGAAAAAGACTTTTGTTTATTTTGATATTGCTGTGTAAGAGGGAGGCCTATAATATTTGAATTTGAGTGAATGAAACTCCCTGAATCAATTTCCACTTTTCCTCATATTGTTTGAGAATCTGAGAAACAGAAGAACCAAACAATAGCTCCCTATATAAAGTTGAATCCCAACTTTTAGACTTTACCTAATCAGCAAACTTTTGGTTACATATTCAAGCATATCTTCTCAACACTGCAGCACTAGCAGTGGCCCTTGACACAATATCAGCACAATCATAGCATGCTTCAAAACATGTTAAGATACCTGAGAAAAGGTAGAAACAGTTTAATTCAATAAGAGCTTTCTACTGCAGGAAGAATGGAAATTTAATTTCCTCAGATTCGCCATATGACAGAGCATACATTTCAACATATGCCTGGTATCCACAAATTAGCCTCAAAAACTTAACTCTAAGATTAAAAAACAGCTGTCCTAGACAGGAAAGTTTTGCCACTGAAGAAAAATACCATGTTTTTAAAGGGAGAATACTGATTTTAGGAAAAAAACAGAAGGATATTTTTAATTAAAAGGGCAATAATTTCTGAGTCCAGGGGATCCTCAACAGGGACTTAGTTGCCAGAAATGAAGGCCATGGCCAATTGCTGCTCCTATGAAGCCCAACAGATACCTCTCCTCAAGATGTCAAGAAAGTACAGAAAAAAATCTTTACTTTGACTGCTGATTTCTTTCCTGGGTATTAGCCATTTAGCCAATCAGCAGTAAGAATTAAGGAGTTGGAGGGAGCCAGAACTTTCTGAAGTTGTCCAGTTGTTGTTTCCAATGTGGAAAGGAACTTGCACAGCCTATGGGTTACTGCAGCAGTGGGAACGATGAACGTAGTAGGAGTGCCTCTCTTTTTTTCAAGTTGTTTGGGTCTCTAATACCATGATGGGAATGGATCCTGAGTGTGTGTGTTGTGGCTTTAAGAAGCATTTCCAAGTGATGCACATGCAGTATAAATATTGAGCACTTGAAGGCAGCAGTGCCATTTTCAGGGAACAGCCAGAATGTGAGCATGTATGAATGTGGCAGTCAGTCTGTTTATAAATTTATTTAAGTTTAAGTTACAAAACCTGAATCCTGATGTGTTTGTGTACAATAAAGCTGCCTGAACAGAACCCACAACTGTTCGTCTGTTTTGTCCTGACCAGACGAGCAACATGGTGTCAGAACTAGGATATCTAGAAAGGAAAAAAGGCTGGAAACGAAATACACATAGCAAAACTTGCACAAATGATTTATCTTATAAAAGAAAATCCAAACATTTGCAAGACACAAGATGTATTACTAATTGAACGAGTAGCACAAAAACATATTATTAAGCAAACAGAGGGCACAAAATGCAATAATTAAACAAAATGTTCATAACCACTGTATCTGCTAAAAGAATTATCAGGGAAGGTCATATGGGGTTCAGAATTGCATCGGGTTATAAAACGAGCATATTTAAGACAAAATGAGCATATTTAAAGTAAAATAAATATGTTTAACGTAAAATGAGCACAAGAAAGTGCAATGGACATGAAATTAGATTAAATGAGTATAACAAATACAATAAAAGGGCAAAATAAACATAAATGAGCATAAAAAGCAAGGCGACTGCATGTTTTTGAGTAAAATGACCATATTTTGGGCATGACCTGTTATTTCATATTAAACAAAGCTATTCATGGCATAACTAGAGTTGTTTAAGTATCTCAGAGAGCGCAAAGTATTTGCAGGGTGTGCTTTATCACTGTGCATTTATTTCAGAGTTTATGTGTATAAAGTGTAATTACTTCGCAAAAGTGCAGTCAAATACAATCATTTCGAAAAGTTTCTTGTGATGTGTACATTTATTCGCAGAGTGACGCTTTTGCAAAGTGTTTCTTACACTGTACAGAGTTATTGCAAAGTTCAGCCATTTTGAAAAGTTTACAGTATGCTGCATACAGTTTATTCCTAAAGTACAATTATTTCAGAATGTTTATTACACTGATAAGGAGTGGTTTTGCAAAGTACAGTGTTTCAGGAGTGTTCTTGTGCTACAGAGACTTATTTTGCAAAGTACAAGTATTTCAGAGGCTTATTATGCTATTGGGCATAGTTGCAAGTCTTGGCATAAATTTCTGGCATATATACATGTGTGAATGTTTGTGCATAAACTCAACAACCTTCAGTAGTGTGTGTGTTGATATGGCAGAGGCATTTTGCAGACCCAGTCTGCTTGTATTTGATCATAATATAGCAGAGAATTGGAGAGTATTCCAGCAGAAATAAGACATTTTTATACAAGCAGCTTTTTTCAGATAAAGATGCACGTACAAGGGGATTCATTTTGCTTAACTTAGCAACGTCTGAAGCTATTGAAAGGGAGAGTTCATTTGTGTATGTACCAGCAGTATATACTGGAGAGAGGGAAAACCACCAAGTTGTTGCACTGGCTGAATCAAGAGAGGATCCTGAGTGTCTGAAGCATAAATTTACGGAAATGTGCAACCCGTAGACAAATGCTACATTAGAGGCACATTTATTTTACACAAGAGACCAAAAGCCAGGGGAAACTTTTGCAGCTTATATCACTGACATGAGAAATAAAGCTAAAACGTGGAGATTTGGTGACTTGAAAGATGAGTTAGTAAAGGACATGCTTGTATGTGGTGTCAGTAGTGCTGCAGTGAAAAAGATTTTGCTTCATGAAAGTTACCTAAAGTTGAGGAATGCAATACAGATTTGTCAAATCCATGAGCTCACAGATAGGCACACAAATATGCTTGCAAGTGATAAAAGCATGGTTTCAATGAGTCCTAGAGCAAATGTAGACAGTGTGCAGCATGTGGCTAAGCAGAAACAGGCTTAAGCACATGGCAACTTCAGCAATCTTTTCTGGAAAGACACATGATTTTCTAGCAAGTTCCAAGATTAGCTCTGTAAAATGGACATGCTCAATGCAGTACAAGGGTGAATCAGCAAAACCCAAGTCAGGCTTTATTGTTAACTGTCGCAACTGTGGTGGTAATCATGAGTCTAAATGAGAAAGGTGCTTAGCATTTGGTCAGCAATGTTGCAAGTGTAAAATATGGAATCACTTTCAAAAGTTTTGCAAATCAAACAAATCTCATTCTGTTATAAAGAAAGCTCACTCAAAAAAGCAAGTTGACCATATATAGAGCTGCAGTACTACTTTCTAGGTAGATGGTGTATCAGTGGTTGGTGAAAAGGTTGATCTAGTAGATTTGTTGGCAAAAAATGAAGTCTTCTGAACTGTTCTGATAAATGGCAAGTCCACAGAGCTCAAAGTAGACACTGGTTCGAAGTGTATTGTTATGTGAGCAGAAACATTTGCTAAGGTGAGAGCTGGTGAGCAACTTAATCTAACCAATAGTGCAAAACCTGTTGCTTATGGAGGTGAAGAAATTCAAACCAAAGGTTCAGTAATACTTTCATGCTTTTTGGCTGTGAACAAGTAGTGCTTGCAATTCTATATAGTTCAAAGACCTGTGCAGTCATGGCTAGGTCTTAATGACAGCTTGAGAATGAAACTGCTTTCTTTTACAAAAGAAGTCCATCATGTAAGCACATGTCCTAGTTCCAATTTCACCAATACCATTTTCTCAAGTATGCTGATGTTTTAGAAAACAAGTTGAGCAAACTTCCAGTTGTGTACTCCATTAAAAATAGACCCAGAGGTCAGTCCAATGGTCAGACCAGCAAGGAGAATTCTGATAGCCATGCAGAATAAAGTAAAGGTCCAAATGGATAAAATGGTGCAGCAAGGTGTGATTTGTCCAGTCAAAGAACCAAATGAGTGTGTGCCTTCCCTGGTAGCTGCTCATAAGAAGAGTTCGGATGAAATCAGAATATGCATTTATCGGAGAGACTTGAATAGAGCATTAAAGAGACCCCATCATCCTATGCATACAGTAGAATAAGTTGCTGGCCTGATGCCAAATGCCACAGTTTTTTTTTCTGTTTTGGGTGCAAAGAATTCATTTTGGCAAGTGAGGTTTGCTAGCAAATCTTCACTACTGACTACATTCAGTCCCTCATTTGGCAGATACAGATTTGTTAGGATGCCTTTTGGTATAAATTCTGCAAGTGAAGTCTTTCAACGTGCAATAGAGAAACTTTTTTGGGGTTATCCCTGTGCCATAATTGTTGATGATTTACTGGTCAGAGGCAATGGTGAAGCAGAGCATAACTAAAACCTCAGAAAAGTTCTGGACAGACCATGTGAAGTGAACCTGAAACGTAATTTGCTCTGGCCATGCCTTATATTTAAAAAAAGAATATATATATATATATATATATATATATATATATATATATATATATATATATATATATATCTGTATGCTCTGCTTTTGTATACAACTAATTGATACTTCTTCCTTGACTCTATTTTGCTGTATTCTTCTGTATACTTTTTCATGATTGTACTTAATTTTGGTGTTTTTTATTCTATATTGTTATTTTGTATATCATTTGTTAATGGCTTGTTGTACACAACATGGAGCTTTTCTCCCCGGGCCTCTACTGAAAATGGACATGTATCCAGCTAGACTAGCCCGGTCAACAAATGTAAAATAAATAAAAATAAATAATCTTTTGAAATGCAAATTCAGGCTTCCATAAGTCACATATGTAGGTCATCTATTTACCAGTACTGGCTTACGACCTGATCCATCCAAACAAGCAGCCATTCTTGAGATGCAGGATCCAGACAGCGTCCAAGCCCTACAGAATTTTCTTGGTATGGTTAACTACTCGGCCAAGTTTATTCCTGATTTTATTGAGATGCCAGCACCTTTAAGAGAGCTAACACACAAAAATGTTACCTGGTCATGGTTGAAACAGCACCAGAGAGCATTTGACAACCTCAAGCAGAGAATTTCCAGTCCACCTACATTGCAATACTATGATGTCAATAAACCAGTTATTATTTCTTGTGATGCTTCAAAGTTTGGTCTTGGTGCAGTTATTCTCCAGGAAGGTAGACCTGTTGCCTATGGGTCTTGAACTCATACACAAACTGAAATGCAGTATGTTCAGATTGAGAAGGAACTTTTGGCAATTGTCTTCACATGTTCTAAGTTCCATGATTATATTTACGGTTGAGCTTTTCAGATCGAAACAGACCATCAGCCTCTAATTACCACTCTAAAGAAACCTATACATACGGCTCCAGCTAGACTACAAAAATGATGCTCAAATTACAAAAGTACAACTTTAAAATAGTCTACACTAAAGGCAAACTTTTTTATCTGGCTGACACCTTATCTAGATCGCCTAGAAATACTACGGAACAGCATGATGCAGAGAATTTTGACTTTATTATTTATTTATTTATTTATTGCAGTTGGTTTACCAGGATAGTCCATTGGGCTAATAAAGAACCCATTTTCAATGGAGTCCTGGGGAGAAAAGCTCCAAAAGAAAAGAACAAAAAACAAAATGTACATTCAACATTTGGCAGTGACAATCTAGGTACAGAGAGTTATTAATACAATGTAGGCAGAATAAAAGTAAAACTAATCAGATATAGAATAGCTATATAACAGTTAATACAATGAGAAAACACATGCTAATAATAGAAAAAAGAAATGAAACATTAATACAGATTAGAGAACAAGCATAGTAGCTAAATAAAGTAGGATATGATATAGAAGGAGTTTAAGTAGAGTTAGTTATGTGGGGTGGGAGCAAGAGCATTCCCACTGTGATGCTAAGTAGAGTTAGTTATGTGGGGTGGGAGCAAGAGTATTCCCACTGTGATGCTAGGTGTAGGAAAAGAGAATTTTTGAAGGTAGAGTGGTTAGAGTTGGTGCGGATGCTTGGTGGAAGGGAGTTCCAGAGGCGAGTGAGGCTGAAGGAAAGAAGGTTTTTGCCTGGGGGATGAGTAGGTTTATGCACTTCTAGCAGATTTTGATTATTAGACCTTAGAACTCTGTTAGGTAGGTGCATTTTAAAAGCAGAGGAAAGGGAGGGACAGAGGGAGGGGTTTAGAATAAGCTTATGGGCTAGAGTTAGTTGAGTGTAAGTTAGTTGATTAGGAAGTTCAAGCCATTTTAGTTTATGGAGGGAGAGACAGTGATGAGCGGAAGACCTATGGCTGGTGGCAAATTTTGCAATTTTGTTATAGCAGGAGGTAAGCTGTTTTTTTAACAAGGACTGAATATTAGTTAGTAGTGGGGCACCATAGAGAAGGGAGGGGATAAGGAAGGAAGTAGAGAGAGTGATTTTAGTGGTGGATGTGAGGTAGGCATTCTGTCTATAAAGCATGCCAAGTTTTTGATGTGTTTTTTTGATGTTTGTTTGCAGGTGGGAGTTAAATTTAAGTTGGTTGTCGATTTGGACCCCAAGTAGTTTGGTCTCTGACACTATTTCGAGAGGTGAGTTGTTTTGGCTAGTAATTAAGAATGTATTCATGTCGGGAGGAGTGACTTTGGAAGGAGTGAATAACAATAGTTTGGTCTTGGTAGCATTAAGAGCTAGATGATTGCTTAGCATCCATTGCTCTGTGGAAGAGAAGGCATCTTGAGTAAGTTTTTGTAGTGTAGTGATGGAAGAGGCAGAGCAGATGATAGTTGAATCATCTGCATATTGGATGATGCTAGAGAAAGGGATTGACTTGTGGAAGTCGTTAATAAAGACATTGAAGAGAATAGGACCCAGTATGGATCCTTGAGGAACTCCTGTAGGGGTACTAAGGAAAGAGGAAGTGGCTTTTTTCCATTTTACAGCTTGATATCTGTTAGATAGATAACTAGAGAACCAGTTCAAATAGGAGGAGGATAGGTAGAGTTGGGAGAGTTTAGTTAAGAGCAGGCTGTGTGAGATGGTATCGAAGGCTTTGGAAAGGTCAAGGAGTAAAGTGGAAACAATTTGTCCTGAGTCACGGGCTTTATTTACAATTTCAAGGAAGGAGAGGAGGGCAGTCATAGTGCTATGATTGGGTCTGAAACCCTGCTGTGTGGGAGTTATAAGATTGTTGTCTATGAGATGGGGTAGGAGTTGAAGTTGCACACATTTTTCAAGGATTTTTGAAATGGGGGATAGGATGGCTATGGGACGGAAATTAGTAATGTTATTATTGTTACCACCTTTGTGTAGTGGTATAATAAAGGCTTGTTTCCAAATTTGGGGAACTGTGCATTATTGTAGGGAGCGGTTAATTAAGATGCTAATGGGGTAGGCAAGTGTTTCAGCAGCTATACTGAGAAAGTAAGAAGGGATATTGTCAGGAGCATTGGTACATGGTTTCAATTTCTGAAGGAGTTTCCTAATAGTAGATGTAGGTATGGGATTTAGAGAGAAGTGAGTGCAGTCAGGGGGGGGGTTATGGGGTGGTGGTGATGAGGATAGAATATGTGTAGAAGAGGGGGTAGTGGAGTTAGTGGGTGGGGAGTAGGGTGAAGAAGTAGAGACAGTGGGGGTGGGTGAGGGGGTATTGGATGATAGGGAGGAGTTGGAGAACGAGGAGGTCAATATGACTTTGATGTCATGGAGGTGTGTAATGTTTCTTCTACGAGATTAGATGAGCTGAAAGATCATACAAAGACTGCTCCAGTTTTGCAAATGCTCAACTATTTCACTGATGTCGGATGGTCATCAAAGCAATCTTGTGTACAGCCAGAAGTACAACCTTATTTCCCCTATTGAGATGAGATGTTGATGGAAGAGGGTATAATTTTCAAAAGTCCTAAAATAGTTGTTCCTACTCCCTTAGAAAGTGAGTATATCCAGATTTTATTTTGTGGCCACCCAGGTTCTGAGTCTACCAAAAGAAGGGCAAGAGGACTAGTATTTTGGCCTTCTCTATCAAAAGGAATTGATAAAGTGCTTTCCCCTTGTTTGGTGTGTAATAGTATCAAACCACATTTACAAAGAGAGCCACTTCAGCTAAGCCAAATTCCTGAACTTCCTTGGTCTACTGTAGCTACTGACATATTTGAGTGGAACAATCAGCATTATTTAGTGGTGGTGTACTTTTACTCAAATTGGTTTGAAATTGATTTGTTACAAGTAATCTATGTGGTATCCCCGAAGTCTCAAACAACCCACTAAACAAATATAGTGGGTGCAAAACAAAAGAGTGGAAGAAACTTCTCTGTGTGGAAGATTTTCAGTCCAAATATCTCTAGTTAATCACTGTATAGTAATCAGATCAGACAATAGTAGTAGAAGTAGGGAACTTAAACTCATCTTAACTCGAAAAAATATATATAATTTGAAATATTGTACAGAGTTACTAAGTATTCGAATGTAATCCAAGCAAGGGTGCCTTTCTTGAATCAGTCTGTGTACTTAATAAAGGATTTTCAACGGGAAACCGACTACTAGCCCTGCTTGGATTACTTTAGAATACTTAGTAATTCTGTACAATATTTCAAATTATATATTTATTATTACTTTTCTGACTTAAGACGAGTCTAAGTTTGCTACTTCTACTACTACTGTCTGATCTGATTAATATACAGTGATTAACTACAGATATATGGGCTGAAAATCTTCCACACACAGAAGTAAATTGATTTGTTACCTAACCTAATGTCTAGTACTGTTATCATAAAGCTAAAACGTCACTTCTCAGTACATGGTAGTCCACACAGAGTAATATCTGACAATGGTACCCAGTTTACCAGTCAACTGTTCAGAGATTTGCTAAAGAGTGGGACTTTGTCCATGTTACTAGTAGTCCTGAATATCCGCAGTCAAATGGTCTAGCTGAATGTGCAGTACAGAGTGCAAATCAATTACTTGAGAGGTCAAAATGTGACAATATCGATATCTTTTTGAATCTGCTCAGTCTCCGAAGCATATCCCGTGACAGCCTACTTGACTTGCCTGATAAGAGACTTCTATCTAGGCAAACTGGAACAACTCTATTAGTTCCAGTTTACCACTGCCTAATGCTAACAACAACAGAGAAATTAAAGTCCAGTTGTTTAAGAATAGATCTTTGCAGAAGTCCAGTTATGATAAGAACAGCAGACTTCTTTGTTGGGGAAAGGAGAGACTGTGAGGATCCAAATAGCAAAAGGCTTCAACCGGATTGGTCTAGTAACAGGTATTTCTGCCAAGCAGAGATCTTACCTAGAGTGGAAGAAACTTCTCTGTGTGGAAGATTTTCAGTCCAAAGAGACAGAGAGTGTGGAATACAGGAGAAACCGCTGACATCTTCTTCTTGTAGCAGAACTGATATCGCAGCATCGTACCTGTGATACAGACTCAATCCAGACAATGTTCCAATGGCAGAATGTGTCTTTGACAACAACTCCCGTTCCTGATAATGTCTCTGATATCCCCAAAGATGAACATTCTGTAAAGACAGTCCCTGTTGCTAAACCTACTTCCAATTTCTATATGACACGATTTGGTCATATCTCTAAACCCAGTGTGAAATACACAGCAACCTGGACATGAATGTTTTGTGTGTATCTAGTTCTGCACAATTACATGACAAAAGATTATTTGTACAGATGCATGTAATTCAATATTACTGTTGAATGAAAAATTTCTCAAAGAGGGAGGATGTAGAAGTGTGTGTTGTAGCTTTAAGAAGCATTTCCAAGTGACAAAGCACGTGCAGGCAGCAGTGCCATTTTGAGAGAACAGCCAGAGTGTGAGCATCTATTAATGTAGCAGTCTGTTTATAAGTTTATTTACATTACAAAGCCTCAACCCTGATGTGTTTGTGTACAATAAAGCTGCTTGAACAGAACCCACAACTGTTTGTCTATTTTGTTCTGACCAGACGAGCAACAGACCCCATCCCTAAGTCAGGGTATGATTAAAGTTCATGAAATTAGTTTTCTCTCAGTCTTTGATGTTAGCCAAAAGTAATCTTAGCAGCACCTGCAATTTAATTTGCCCAGAACTGGCTCTTTCTGTAGTTCAAAAGGAGTTAAATGTATCAGTAGCATCTCTAAATATAAAAGTAAATTCTTTTGATGAGACCTTTTGCTCCTACAATCAGAACTGTCTCTATCTTTCTTGCACATTGCTCTCATTAATGCCTGCAAATCCTGGTGTTTTATGACTTTGTGTATCTCTATATGTACAACACTATAATCACTGGGTGTGGCACTTTCCATTATCAATGCTACTTTTGTCTTTTTTTTCCTGGACTACTATATCTGGTTTTCTTATATCTGTTTTTTGAACCACTGGAATTGGGTGATCTCGTGTAATATCAACTTCACCATTCTCTACAATGCTTTGTGGTTCATGTTTCAAATGCTTCTCAACTACTTCAATATTGTAGTGTTTGCACAATCCTCAACTCAACTGTCTTGGCACATTTGTGTGCCTTTCAGTATACAGGCTCTCTGCCACGAGTACATCACACCCATGTTGCAACTGTTTCCAGTTTTTTACAGAACAAATGTAGTCCACTATCCTGGGATGTCATTATAAAATTTCATCTTTTGGTTTCAGTTCACCTCTCCTTAACCATTCCTTTGTCAAATCCTGTTCAACATGAGGTTACTCTAGGAGATATCTGTACTTGTCGCAATATGTATGCCTTTTCCACATTTCTTGCCTTCTTATCTGATCCTTCTCCTTATATTGTTTTTTTTTTTTTTTTTGGCAAGTTGCTGTCTGATTTTTGTCTACTTCTGTTTTAATTTCCATTCACGCTTGACATCCATGTCTGCTAAACTAAGAAAGGATGTCATCTGAGACTTCTTCTCCTCATGTTTTAAAACATTCTGGATCTGGTGAGGTTATTAGATACATATATAGTCCCATGACTATACTTAATCAATTTCAAGCAGAACCATACCTCCTTCAGAACAAGGAATATACAACCTTGACATACACTGATTTAATATATTATAAGCATGAAGCATTTTTCTTGTTTTTCTGATAAACTGATCCAATAACTTTTGAGGCCAATCACCCCAAAGCTGTAATTTAGAAAAGGAAGAGAAAAATGATTTATAGATTGAACTTTCCTTCTAGATGTCAAGGCTGCTTTCAACATTAGTTTCTAGTCTTCTGAAATTTTCCTTACTGAATTTTATTTGCTTTTGTGCATGCTTTATTGCTGATTCTTCATTATTTCCCAAATATTTATACACTCTCTCCTGCTCGTGCTCCTTTACATCACATTCCTGTCACAGATATTTTCTTAGTAAAGCAACTTTCTTTCTTTAAACATTGCTTTTGCACATTTATCAAGACCAATTGACATTCTTGTATCATCTGAGAAAGTTTTAACTCCTTGAAGTTGTGCCTTCAACTCCCCATTTGATAAACTATATAGTTTTAAGTCATCCTCAAAAAGCAGATGAGAAGTCTTTAAACAATGCTGTTTTTTGAGAGCCAAATTCTAACCATGGCCTAATTGTTAAGTAAACATTTTAATGGGTTAAGGGCAAGACAAAACAGCAGCAGTGACAAAGAATCACCCTAGAATAACCTCCTTTGAATTTTTATCCCTGGGATAATAATTTGCTCTTTGTCATAGCTTAACTGCAAAGTGGTCTGCTACTGTTTCATAGACAATGTAATGTAATTGATCAATGCAGAATATATATTATATATCTGTAAGCACTCCTTTATCCACAAATGTGAGATTGTGTGAAATGCTTTTTTTGTACTCAACTGATGCCATACCCTTTTTACAATTCTCTGTTATGTCTTTATTTAGCAACAAATGATCTTTTCTTCCATACGACTTTCTTTTGTTATCCTTTTGTTCTATTGTCATGATTTATTTTTTCCCAAATAACTGCAAACTGCATCTGCATACATTCCAGTAACTAGTTTGCACATCTGTGGAAAGCAAGTTATTGGTCTATAGTTTTCAGGATGGCTTACAGGTACAGTCAAGCAGGAGTATCATTTTTGATGGTGTTAACCAGGTTGGTGTCTGTTCAGGATGTGCATAGAAGTAGTTCTTACTCAGGGTTAAATCTTTATGTAAAGATACTAATACTTTTAGCCACAAGTTAAGTACTGCATCTGGGCCTGGAGTTTTCCATTTAGGAGGTTTTCTTAACTTTATTTCAGTTTCTCTGTCCGTTACTTCATTCCATTTCATATCCTTTATATTTGAACTCCTTAATGTTTCTTTTAATTGTTCTATGCATTCAGCATCTTTACTATTTTCCATAGTGTCTTCACATACATTTCTCCAAAATGTGTCTATTTTTTTCTTTTTTTTTTTTGGTGATGCTCTGTTCCTTTTGCTTTGTTTCCAGTTCTGTATATTTTTTTTTTTTTGGGGGGGGGGTCATCAGTGAATTCTTTATTTTGTAATTATCCATTATATTTATCTGTGTATCTTCAAAGTTTTTTTCTGCCTGTGATGATATGTTTAGTTTATTTTAAAAAGTATATAATATATTCTTGTCTGTTTTGATACTGTGAATTGTTTTTACCACGTCTATCATTTTTAGTATTGTTTTTATCTGTTCTTTCTTCTATATTCTTCTAACAGGGGCACTTCTTGTCTTACTTGCTTTACAGTTTTCTCTATTTGATGCTTCCACGGTGGCATTTTATTTATTCCTTTCCTTTCCCTTACTGGTCTATGTTTTTGTGATAAGACTTTGTTATTAACAGTTGCATAGTAATATACCATATTTACTTCTGTTATATCACATTCATTTCTCTTAATAGGCTTGATTACTGTGTTCATCTGTTTTATCAGACTTCCAACATTTTGGATCTTGTATATTTTCTGTAATCTGTTTCTTTCATCAATCTTAATATATATCTCCATCTCTTTAAATCAATCAGCAACTCTTCCCTTACTTCATTTTCTTCTAAACTGAGAGCATACTCTTTGCTCTCCATTTCCTGCGGGCATTCTACAGAAAGTTTCAGAATATCTTCCTGTAACATACTCTTCAGATGCATTCAGTGCCCTCTACAGCTCCTTCAGATGGGAAGTCATTGGCCCATCACTCCACAACATTGCCTGCAATAGAGGTGCCACTATTTTCTGCTCCTTCCCTTGCTGTGCATCTGCAACTGAACTTTTGTACTGGTCTCCTACAGAACTTTCCAGAGCATCAACATGTGGCAAGTGTTCATATGTCTCCCATAAAACCTGTTTCTCTTTAATTTGGGAACTCATATTTCCACCATGCTGTGACATTACATGTAGAAGAATTTTCTACACTAAATCCTTCACTTCCCAGGTAATCCACAACTTCAGTTACTATTTCTTTAGCTTTTCGGTTACTAATTCTCTTTTCTACTTTCTGCCTCTGTTTTCTTATTCTTTGTAGTATGAAATGTTCTACATCCGGGTGCCTTTGCCTGTATTTTTCTTCAAATAATTTTGGTGATGCTTTTTTTATATTGATTAGTTTTACTTTCTCGTTTGCATAAATAATGTACCATACCAGATCACGTTTTCTTTCCCATGTCCATATTTCTTCTTCAGATGCCTTCTGCTCCACCTGTTTCTCCTTAATTTGGTAATTCATTATTCTATCATGCTGTGATGTTACCGTGTTGGATTTTCTGCACTAAATCCTTCACTTTGCAGGCAATCCATAACTTCAATTTCTATTTATGTAACTTCTACCTTACTAATCATTTGTTTTTCTTAATTTTTGTTTTGTTAAATGTTCCATATATCTGGGTGCCTTTGCCTTTATTTCTCTTCAAATATCTCTGGTGCTGTTTTTTGTATTAATTAGTTTGGCTTTCTCCTTTGCATAAATATTGCACCATATCAGATCTCTTTTTCCTTCTCTTGTCATTGTTTCTTCTTTTATACCTTTCAAAAATCTCTGAATTTTGTTCTTTATATTTTCACACTTTCTTTGTCACTTCCTTCTCCAGGTGGTCCTAAGTTTCTTTGTCTGTGTAATATTTTTCATGGATCTGTTATAGTCATGAACTCAAATCTTAATTTAAAGCTTTTGAAAAATTCTTCTTCTGCAAGTATTTTTCTTTCCTCTAATTTCTACCTTAGTATTTCCAAATATCTTCTATCTGGAAATTCTGTGCTTCTTGTATAACAGTAATATTACATCATTTCTTTCTTATCCTCAATAGCCCATGCTGTCATCCTTATGGCTCTTTTTCAGCCTGTCGATTTTAGTGTTATTTATAGACTACTACTGTTTTTACAATGGGGGGGGGTATCCTCTCTGTGAGGCTGGTCTAACCCCAGTGTAGGAACGTTTCTGTGTCTTGAGAATTCTGCACTGCTATTTTTCCACTCCTGCTGCCAGTGGGTATACCAGGATTATACCCAGCTGACTTTTAGATGTTTTAACCTACCTCTATCCACAATACATGCTACTTAAGAAGCAGCTGTATATTCAGTGTCATGTTGGTGAGATTTTATGAAAACAAGGTCCACATCATGGAGGTATGCATCAAGGTTTGAAGATGAATTCAGTTCCAGCAATGCTACTCTTATTTTTTTGCTGATTTCATCATCTTAACATTCAGACCCTTTGATTCCCTTTCTCAGTAATGAAGTATGTATGGTGTCTTTACTAGTTCACTCAATTACAGCTGTGTTTGTAGCATATGCGTGCATGGTTTTGGCCACTGTGTAGTCCCTCTGCAAGTCCAGTTGTACAACACAAGCAAAGTGAAGACATACTCAAATCCATCTGTGCTGGCCAATGCCTTTAGTTTTGAGTTGCTACTGGCCACTAGGTCTGCCACTTAGCAGGAAGATGATAATTCCCTTGCTGGGAGTAACTTGCAGAGGTCGCTGGTACCCTCTGTGGCTACTTCTGATGAGGTGGGCAAAGGCTCCTCTTCTAAACGTACTCTGAAAAGGTATAACCTGTTTTCTTGGCAATACAGTCAGAAGCTGATGCCTGCTGATATGCCTGCAGTGGCAGTGTGGAGCACCTTTTGGTGCAGCTTATGGAGTTTTCTTACTGGAAGGTGCCACCTATGAGACCACCATGGGAGCAACCATCTCATAACGCTGACACCCAGACAAGTAATGACCTAGTTTGCTTCCCTCTGGACAAGCCTTGTCATTCAAAATGTCAGAACGCAACCCTATTCTATCTGACATTTTCCATTCTTATGTGTCATTTCCCACTACTTGCTTGTTGTCCAGACCTACCCATCATCATTTGTCCACTCACTGTATGTCTGTGTCCACCCACTGTCTTCCCAGCATTTGGTGTCTCTGTTACCCTTCTCTCTCTGAGTATGTGTTTTATGAATGTCTGTTTGGTCCTGCTAACTGCCTTTCTCCTCCTATCTCACACACACACACACAGTCATCACTCACTACCTTCTTTCATATATTAGAAAAACATCTCTTTCCCTGAAAAAAAATACCCTTCTCCTCCATTCATACGTTATAGTTACTCTTCTGTATTACCCCACTGTTTGCTTTTCTTCTCACTTTTCCATATTATTAGCTATCCTATTTTCTTCCCATTCATGTGATGAATAGCGCTGACTTTTTTGCCATATGCACCCACAGTAGTCAGTCTGGTAGCTACTATGGTATCACTCCTATGTCAGAAGAAGTGAGTTGCATCTATGCAATACTACACTGCATGGATGTGCGATGACTGACCTGACCGTGCTAACCTCCCTTCATTCTAATTTGCATCATAGCAAACATAATGCCCTGCTGTAGTGCTGCTCCAGGCATAAAGCAGTCAAGCACTTTCTCGCTGGTTAGCACTATGCTTCTGTTTAATTATATATCTTTAGTTAGACTGTCAGTGCTATTCAATACTAATTACATGTCTGATTACTTGGGCGACTCTTCACTGAGTGACATTTTTGTAAGTTTGGGCTACCCAGATGTGCAAATCTTCTTTATGAATTGCAGTCCTTGCATATAACGTGATTTCTGACTTTTTACTGAAAATAGCCTGTTTAGTACTTACACAAGATCCAAATTCTACCATCCTCATTACATGGTAATCAAACATTAATTAAATTAATGATATTGATGTCTCTTTTTTGCACCCTTTCTACTAGACAAAGGTTTTTAGCATGACCTCTACAAATGCATACAACACCACTGTATGGTCATATCAGTGTTCTGTATGGTAGAAACATGACCCTTGCATCCCTGGAGTCTATCCTCAGCCATGCATCCCAAAGTCTTGGTGGCTTCTTCAACCTTTTTTTGCATTCTGCCTTTTTTTTAAACACCTTTATTAAATTCATACATTTTAAACAGTGACATTGGTAATCATAGATTAATAGAAAAGAAAGCAAATCATTGTAAACTTTTACATTATTTGTATGTATATTATCTATATGTTTTCCTTTTTAACAATTATCATTCACTCTAACATTAGATAAATTGCTAAAGTCCTGCATTTTATTAAATTTCACTCCTTCTCCTGCTGCACATTACTCTGTATGCATTATTCCCACAATTCCATTTATTCCTATTTTATTTGTTCCTTTTTTCTAAAGATCTCACCTCCAATTATTTTATCTCCTTTGCAATATTCAATACTTCAGTTATGGCTGGTTTAGAATTTGATTTTAGTTTTCTTGTAATTACTTTTTTGGCAGCCTACAGCATTAAACTTTGTTAAGACCTTACTATGTCTCTGTAATTCAAGTCTTGTATCCTAGCTCAAACAAATCATTCACTTAGTTATATTGTGCTCCCCCAACATTTCTGATAAAGTAATCTGCAGGATTTTATTTTAAACCTGTCAACTCGTTACATTCCCCCAAAAAATATGTTGCCAGTTATCTCTCTGTTTCGCTTCATAGCTCCAGCAAATGCTATCTACTTTATTAAAAATGTTCTAAAGCCTATTTGAGGTATAAAAATACCTACGCAAATACTTCCATGCAAAACGCCTAAACCATCTGGACTTTGTTACATAATTGGGAACCATACAAATGTCCTCCCACTGATTCCTTTCTATACTGCCTTTCCATTCTCTTTCCACTGTTTTCTAACCTCTTCTGATTTTTTCTTATAGGTATCATTCAATATTTTTTATGTCCTACTCATTATGTCTTTTTAATAGCAGTTTCTGTTCGAGCCGCAACAAGAAACTCAACCAGAGCTGGCATTTCACTTAGCAGTCCTCTATTCCTTTCGCTTTGCCTATACTCTGTTATCAATCCATTATAGGGAAGGCAGTCTCTAAACTTCAGTGCAAGCATCTAGTTGGCCTCATCCCACTCTCTTACCTTTCTCTCACTAGTTATTTGTTCCCAATACCTTGGTTCCTTTGCTACTTTCTTCATTAAATTTCAGCCCCTTCTTGCCTATTTTCTACGTACCTACTTGTAGTCATCCCTATTGGCAAAATTTCCATTCTCTATTTCTCTGTTCATAAAATAGCTTTTTTTTTCAATAAACATCTTTATTAAATTATCACATATGACATTGACAGTCTTAAATTAAATAGCTTTTGATACTTAATAAATATAACATTCTGTTTGTTGCTGTTATCCTCCTTAAAGGCCTGCTTCCAAAATTTTACTGCCTTCATTTCTTCAACCCCCCCCCACCCGTTTCATGTTTTGTATATGAGCAACAGTGTAGCTCAAGCATATCCTTTCAAATCAGGTAATCCCTAACCACCTTGTTCTATGGGGCGAAACAACTTATTCCACTTAACTCTTACCCTCTTTCCTTTCCACACTGATTCCTCCAACTCTATTAATTATGGCTCACAACGTCTCCTCTGAACGATAGAAATATGTAAACTAGAGACTACAAACATTTTCACTGCTTGTAGCTTACTACCCATATCCATTATCAAGAGCTTCCAACCTCTCAATTTCTTTACTATCAGCTGTTTTGTTCCTTTCCACATTTCTTCACTTGCCATAATAGAATCATTTTAATCCACACACACCTAAATACTTCACCTTATCATGTCCCCATAGATATGGGTATTATTGAATTATTTCATTCTTGGGAGCAGAGTTTTCTGCTATAGCCTTTGTTTTATCTTCACGTATATTATAACCTGAAAAAAGTTGAAACTGTCTCAAAATGTTCAACAACACTGAAGTGTCCTTTTTGGGATTTAACAATTGCAAAATAATATCTGTGAATTAAGCTAATTACCATACCAGTTTTATCCTAAATTTTTGAGTCACAATTTTTCTTTTGTCAATTTATGTAAGTATAAAGCAAACAACAAAGTGGAAAGAAAACATCCCTGCCTGGTTCCTCTGTTCAAGCACAGCTTGTCAGAGAGGAACCTGTCCAACATAATGCTTGCCTCTGACCCTTCATATATCCTCGTATCTAACTGTATTACTCTTTCAGGGAATGGAGATGCTACCATTGCTCTGCTTATAAAATTCAAGCTGACTGTTACGAAATGCCTTTTCTGTATCAAGACCCACCAACAACATGCATCACCCTGAATCATCATTGCTCTATTAATGTTGTCAAATGTCTACCTGAGCAAAACAACACTGATCCATATCAATCAATTTTGGGAACGTTTGCCATTCTTTTAGCTAGTACTGACAAAAACACTTTATAATCGTGGTATAAAATTGGCATTGTTTTATATGAACTGTAATATGAATGTCGAACCCAGCACGGAGGCTCGGCCAGAACAGGAACACAACCTTTCTGTAGTATGACTTTTGTTTCGCGGCTCCCCACCACAAAAGCTCCGATAACGAAAATGTAATGAAAAAATTGAAATTTATTCCATTTAAACTTCCACTCTTAAAACGTAAAACAAATACTTGCAATGACACAATGTCACAAAATACGATAACTGTTACAATAGAGGGTTAAGCGCTTTCATCTGTAGCTCACAGACTTCCTCAGAACCATTTTTTCACTTCCGATACACATTTAAATACGCCCCTTTGGCGCCAAAATTGTTTTAATTAAAAACTTTTAAAATCATTAACTACTTTAATTTATGTGTATATAAACAGAAAATAGTAAAATCATGAATAGCTGTTTGTGATTGCTATGTAATTTCTTGTTACTATATGCTAGTACATTATAACTTAGTTGACAATGTGACACTAATCGAATACTTAATAATAAAATAATATTTCATATGTACTAGTATTGGCGAGTGTGTTAGCTATTTATGAATGGCTTCCTCAATACTTATGCTTTGTTGATCTATGAACTCTAAGCTAAGGTAAAGTGCTAAGTGCAACAATCTATATACATATCTGTGTTATAAAGAGGTCAGTAGTGCGTAATTCTAATTATATACAATCAATATAAATAGATGCTGATGAAATCACTATCAAACTTCTAATATAATAATTTAATATGCTGAGTGATTTTGAATGATGAATAATATCTAAATCAATTCTGATTCTACTATTTAAAACTATGTATGTCAACAATAAATGGGCACATATAATAAATAAGAATATTTAATATTACTTTAATAATTAATATATATATATATGTTTTGATAAAAATATATAATATAAATATAAATATAAATGTTAAATATGTATATACGTCAGTCATAATTATAATGTATCACTAATAAATACTTTAAAAATTCGTTAAAATAAAATATTAAAATTACCATTGTATTGTTGTAGTTATCATTTATTAAATATTATGTAATATAATAGTAATGTCTATATAAATTAAAAGTATAAAAATATGAATACAATTTAGTATACCTACTAAACCTACAACCCATGGATTCGGTGTGATGTATTATTACTTTTAATGCCCTAATATAAGAAATGGTTTTATACTAATATATTCATTAAGGCCAGGGTAGGGGGTTGCATCAAGACATATTTGCCACCTACTTTCTAAACATCCTAGTTTGGCCTTCCAATTCCCACTATCATTTTTTCTTTCCACCTGGTCTATGATAAAGAACTTAAACATATGGTCATTGCCTTTATCTAGGACATGTTTACTTAACGCATTTTTTGTATCTCCCTTTTTGATCTTGTAATAATGTTCATATATCCTAGTTCTTAATTTTCTCTCGGTTTTTCCTACATAGTACGCGGTACATTTTACACATGAAGCTAAATATATCACTCCTTGGGTGTTACAATTACCTGGTTTTGATTTACAATTACTTTTCAATATATTGTCAATTTTAAGACTATATTCAACATTAATGTGTTGGCACTGTTTGCATGCGCCACATCTTTGTGTACCACTCATCTTCTTTTTTTGACTTAAATTATATATATTTGCTCCTCTTTCTAATAACTTCTTTATATTATGTCCTGTCTTTAGTACTATGTTGGGAGAAGTGCCTATAATGTCTTTTAGTTCTTCACTATTTTCGAAAATAGTCCAATGTCTTTGTAAAATTTCCTTTACTATATTCGTCTGTGGATTAAACATAGTGACACATACCCGTCTATTTACCATTTTTCTATTGTTATTCTCTGAGTTTGTGTCACTTTTCCCTAACAATGGGTAATATTTAACTCCCCATTGGGATTTAACAAATTCCACTACATCCATAAGCATTTTTGTGGGATAGTTTCTTTCTTTGAATAATTTATATATCAGTGCCTACTCATTTTCCATTATTTCTCTTGTCGATGACATCCTTGCTGCTCTCACACATTGGCCCTTCACTATGTTCTTAAAGGTGTGTGGAGGATGACAACTTCCAAACTGGATGTAGTCATTAGAAAATGTCGGTTTTCTATATAATCTAGAAGTGAATCCTTCATCTTTACTACTGATATATGTATCCAAATAGGCAATACCTCCTTTCTCTGCTGTGTAGGTGAATTTCAAAAATTCTGTTGTTTTATTAATATACTCAGTAAAGGTAGGTATGTCTTCAGTATCTCCTTTCCAAATAATGAATATGTCATCCAAAAATCATGTATATAGTAGCATATGTTTGTAAAATTCACTATGGAAGATAAACTGATCCTCCCATTCCAACATGACCAAGTTGGAATATATGGGTGCACAAGATGCACCCATCGCTACACCGGAGGTTTGTCTAAATTTTTCACCTTGATGTTCTATATAGTTATGATCTAGGATAAGTTCCATCATACTCATTAACAATTGAATTCTGTCCCATGTAAGTACTGAAAACTTCCTTAGACTATTACAAAAGTAGTCTAAACCTATTTCTTTCGGTATACACGAAAATAAATCCTTTACATCCACCGTTATAAAAGTGATATCGTTTCTCCATAGTTCCTTATTTATTTTTCTTAAAAAATGCCAAGAGTCTTTTACCATATGTGGTACATTGTTGTATACATGTTTTGTCAAATGGTCCACCATAACACCCATATTATATGTCTTTGATTTTGAACCCGATATTATCGGTCTATATGGGGGATCTGCAAGGTTCTTATGTATTTTAGGTATACCTATTATACGGGCCATAATAGGATATTCATTCCTTAAATAATTGTATTGTTCTTCACTAATTCTATTGTCAAGAAGATACTCTTCTAATATTAATTCAATCCGCTTGTAACCAATATTAACTTGATTAAGTGAAACTGTCTCATAGTTACCTGATCCAAATAGTAACTCTTGAATCTTGTTCAAGTAATCACTTTGATAACTTATTACTATCCCACCCCCCTTATCCGGTGTCATGATCCGGATGTCTTTATTAGTAATAATATCCTGTAGCAGTTTCCTTTCGTTTACTGTTAAGTTATCAATATTATTCTTAATAGTTGTTGGATTATACTTATTCATTTTGTATGTGGTATATATTTCCCTACATACTGCTTTCTCATAAATCGTAACCTGTGGGTTTTGGGGTGGTATATATGTACTTTTTCTTACCAGTTTCCTTTCGTATTCTGTATTACCTTCATCGTTGTCCTTAAAAAATATAGCCAAATTCAATCTGCGACAATACAATTTTATTTCTTTAATAGTATCATAAAGGTTAAAACTCACCGTAGGGATAAATTTCATTCCTTTTCTAAACAATGTTAATAGTTCTTCAGTTATTTCAACATTTGTATAGTTATAAACCTTAAAACCATTACTATTGGTAATCTTTGGACAACCTAAGATATCGTTGTCATTCACTGTTTCATATTTGTCATTTTTATTGTTATTACTATATGTATCAATATCATGGTTCACTTCATTCCTGGGGCTTTCTCTGTTATTTTCTATCAATATCTTTTTTGACTCTGTTTTGGTGCCGAGAAGTACCTGCCCCCTTGAAAATTTGTGTTGTTGTCCCTTCGGTTTTGTTTGAATTTCCCTGAACTTTGCTCATTGTGTATTGTATTTATACCCTCTCTGCAATGTGGCCATATATACACCCTACCTATTCGATATTGTTCAACATCTCTCTCTATTTTATGTATCTTCCTATTGTATACACTTTTGACCCTATTACTGGCTGTCTGAAACTGTTTGACATACATATCTTTCCATACTTCAAATTCATAATCATTAATAATTTCTTCATTTAATATTTCTAAATCATTAACTAATTTCGCTATTTTTTCATCATTATATTTCATCAATAGTAGCATATACTTATTTCCAAACAAATCAAATAATTGATTAAAATCCTGTATAACAGTACTATTATAATCAATGCCCAGTGGTAACTTAAAAAAACGTAATCCCTTTGGCACAATATGTTCGTTCATGCACTTTTCTAAATACATATTATCAAGTTTTGCACATTTCATTTGTACCAACTTTTTACCCATATTATTAATTTTCATTTTAATATTGTCAGTAGGTATATTAAAAACATTTTTGTCATTTCTATATTTTATGTCACCATCCATTTTTATCTCAAAATCATCAGTTAAAAACTCATTCATTAAATTGTCCACTGTGCCTCTATTTTCAACTTCTTGTAACACAGTTTTTGTTGCATTCTTTTTACTATGCATAATTCCAGTGATAGGACTGGATATAAAGTCATTTAATAAAGTACCTGTTTTTGTTTTACTGTTCATTCCTTTACTCATATTATTGGTGTAGGTTTTTGTTTTATCACGTTGTTTTGGACGAGCACCTTGTCTCATAGTCTCTTCTCTTTGATGAAAAAGGCTAAAATCGAATGTAAATTCTGCTTCTGGTAAAACATTTTCCTCAAATTCTTTAATATCCATAGTTATGACTGGCGTCGTTGTATTATGTACATCCTTCTGTCCATTTGGGATTTCTCCCTGGCTGTTTAACTCGATCCGTTCTGCTTGGTATGGTGGTGTATCCGTTACTTTCTCGTAGTTGGGGGCTGAATGATTACTGGTGCCGGCTTGCACCGCTAGTGTTAGTTTGCCCACTAACTCGAGTAACTTGCTGACATCAGCCTGTAACGTGGTAACGTCTGCTCTCAACGTTAGTAGATCCGTTCTGCCCAATGAAGCATCCGATAATGCTGTCTCGGCCATTGCAACTGGTAAAATGTAGAAAAGCACAAACCAACTGTAATATGAATGTCGAACCCAGCACGGAGGCTCGGCCAGAAGAGGAACACAACCTTTCTGTAGTATGACTTTTGTTTCGCGGCTCCCCACCACAAAAGCTCCGATAACGAAAATGTAATGAAAAAATTGAAATTTATTCCGTTTAAACTTCCACTCTTAAAACGTAAAACAAATACTTGCAATGACACAATGTCACAAAATACGATAACTGTTACAATAGAGGGTTAAGCGCTTTCATCTGTAGCTCACAGACTTCCTCAGAACCACTTTTTCACTTCCGATACACATTTAAATACGCCCCTTTGGCGCCAAAATTGTTTTAATTAAAAACTTTTAAAATCATTAACTACTTTAATTTATGTGTATATAAACAGAAAATAGTAAAATCATGAATAGCTGTTTTAAACCTGTCAACTCGTTACATTCCCCCAAAAAATATGTTGCCAGTTATCTCTCTGTTTCGCTTCATAGCTCCAGCAAATGCTATCTACTTTATTAAAAATGTTCTAAAGCCTATTTGAGGTATAAAAATACCTACGCAAATACTTCCATGCAAAACGCCTAAACCATCTGGACTTTGTTACATAATTGGGAACCATACAAATGTCCTCCCACTGATTCCTTTCTATACTGCCTTTCCATTCTCTTTCCACTGTTTTCTAACCTCTTCTGATTTTTTCTTATAGGTATCATTCAATATTTTTTATGTCCTACTCATTATGTCTTTTTAATAGCAGTTTCTGTTCGAGCCGCAACAAGAAACTCAACCAGAGCTGGCATTTCACTTAGCAGTCCTCTATTCCTTTCGCTTTGCCTATACTCTGTTATCAATCCATTATAGGGAAGGCAGTCTCTAAACTTCAGTGCAAGCATCTAGTAGGCCTCATCCCACTCTCTTACCTTTCTCTCACTAGTTATTTGTTCCCAATACCTTGGTTCCTTTGTTACTTTCTTCATTAAATTTCAGCCCCTTCTTGCCTATTTTCTACGTACCTACTTGTAGTCATCCCTATTGGCAAAATTTCCATTCTCTATTTCTCTGTTCATAAAATAGCTTTTTTTTTTCAATAAACATCTTTATTAAATTATCACATATGACATTGACAGTCTTAAATTAAATAGCTTTTGATACTTAATAAATATAACATTCTGTTTGTTGCTGTTATCCTCCTTAAAGGCCTGCTTCCAAAATTTTACTGCCTTCATTTCTTCTACCCCCACCGTTTCATGTTTTGTATATGAGCAACAGTGTAGCTCAAGCATATCCTTTCAAATCAGGTAATCCCTAACCACCTTGTTCTATGGGGCGAAACAACTTATTCCACTTAACTCTTACCCTCTTTCCTTTCCACACTGATTCCTCCAACTCTATTAATTATGGCTCACAACGTCTCCTCTGAACGATAGAAATATGTAAACTAGAGACTACAAACATTTTCACTGCTTGTAGCTTACTACCCATATCCATTATCAAGAGCTTCCAACCTCTCAATTTCTTTACTATCAGCTGTTTTGTTCCTTTCCACATTTCTTCAGTTGCCATAATAGAATCATTTTTAATCCACACACACCTAAATACTTCACCTTATCATGTCCCCATAGATATGGGTATTATTGAATTATTTCATTCTTGGGAGCAGAGTTTTCTGCTATAGCCTTTGTTTTATCTTCACGTATATTATAACCTGAAAAAAGTTGAAACTGTCTCAAAATGTTCAACAACACTGAAGTGTCCTTTTTGGGATTTAACAATTGCAAAATAATATCTGTGAATTAAGCTAATTACCATACCAGTTTTATCCTAAATTTTTGAGTCACAATTTTTCTTTTGTCAATTTATGTAAGTATAAAGCAAACAACAAAGTGGAAAGAAAACATCCCTGCCTGGTTCCTCTGTTCAAGCACAGCTTGTCAGAGAGGAACCTGTCCAACATAATGCTTGCCTCTGACCCTTCATATATCCTCATATCTAACTGTATTACTCTTTCAGGGAATGGAGATGCTACCATTGCTCTGCTTATAAAATTCAAGCTGACTGTTACAAAATGCCTTTTCTGTATCAAGACCCACCAACAACATGCATCACCCTGAATCATCATTGCTCTATTAATGTTGTCAAATGTCTACCTGAGCAAAACAACACTGATCCATATCAATCAAATTTGGGAACGTTTGCCATTCTTTTAGCTAGTACTGACAAAAACACTTTATAATCGTGGTATAAAATTGGCATTGTTTTATATGAACCTGAGTCTCTTTGGATAATAAAACCACCACAGTTTTCTTCCAAGATGCTGATACTGCCCCACCTTTTAAAGTACTATTACACAAAATCTTGCAGACCTTTATCACTGATAATTTCTTCCCTCCTAAGTTCTAAACTTCCACAGGAGTCTTCATGAGTCATTCTTGGTTTGACTGTCACTCAAGTACTTTCCTTCCTCTTTGCTCTCTAGTATGATGCAATTTAGCTAATATCTCCTTTTTACTTACAGCACTCAAAGTGTATTTGCTTTATACTTCACCATATTATTTATTTGTCTAGCCCACAGTCTCCTTAGATTCAGCACTATGGAAATACAGTAGTAATTACTAGGGACACAACAGGAGCATCACAATGTGATGCGATGTTCCAGTGCATGTGATCCACAGACATGCATTTATGAAAATGGGGCTATGACTTTACTATTTGAACAGACCTAAGTGAGTAGCTGTGACTAATTCAGGCAGTGGGGAATGCAGAGTTTCATTGCAGAGTGCCACAGAAAGCAAGGTTTTCTTGTTCTTCTCCACAGTAACTTTAAGGAGTGCCTACTTGACCAGTATGCTGGCCCACTGAGGAAGGCAGGCACCTGGCATGAGCTTGCCAAGATGGTGAGTGATGCCACTGGCACCATCCATATTGGTGAGCAGTGCCAGCATAATTAGGGTGATCTGAGGTACTGCCATCCTGACTAGCTTCATTAGTGTGATGCAGAGGTTCAGGTAAGAGACTCAAATCTGTACTGCAAGAAATTTTATTTCATGCTATTATCTTCTGTTATCCTTACTGTTTTACATGTATATGTAAGAGTGCAAGCTTTTTTTCTACTGCAGCAGGATGTTTCAAAAAGTAGGAGTGCCCCTCCTGAGAGTGGGGTGTGTATAACATCTGTCCCAGTACTCTCTGTTACTGTAATTCCCTTCTTGGTCCCACGCTTATTCCCTTAAGGTTCTCTACCAAACTAAAGGCATAACAGACATAGATGAAAGCATTCCTTAAGCCAAGAAACAGAACACACACGATAGATTTTCTGCATTGACATTTGTTGATAAAACTTGGTTATATACAGCTGCTATGCTGTGATAGCTGTGAATCCATAACGATACTCACATTCTTTATCATTAGCTGCCAGAAATTTATTAATCCTCCTTTTCATTATTTTTTTTTTTTGCATTAACTTTTCCAGAACTGATGTGAGACTGACTAGTCAGTACCACCTTAGTCCTTTATTTCTCTCCCTTGAAAAAGGATAACTTGAGTATTAACTGTCATGCTAGTAGAGCCTCTTATCTTTCAGGGACTAAAGTAAATATGTCCACTTATACCTTCCCAACTACTTATGGTAATTATTTCAAAGTCTCTGGGATACCAAACTAGTCTGTGGACTACCTTCCTTCTCAATGTCTCTTATTCATTACTTTTGTCTTGGACAGTTTTCCATCTGTTCACTTGTCTTCAACCAGCTTGCATGCATCTGTGCACAATGGTACTCCCCCCAACACACACACGACTTTCTCCACTGTATATACTTAGATAAAATTGAATTAATTAATTAATTCATTCTCTTAGGTTCATACTAGGCTATCTGCCCTGGGGAATTTATAAGCCTAGCCCGATTGTGTTTGGCTTACGCCACCCCTTGATTTGAGTATACTGTGCCCTTTTTAAAGTTTAGTTTACTGTGCCTCTGTCTAATAGT
Source organism: Protopterus annectens (assembly GCF_019279795.1). Classification (NCBI taxonomy): domain Eukaryota; kingdom Metazoa; phylum Chordata; order Ceratodontiformes; family Protopteridae; genus Protopterus; species Protopterus annectens. The sequence goes on from NC_056744.1 coordinate 1,470,220,891, forward strand.
GACATGGAAGTAATCCCCGGGACAAACCTACGATCCCCCATCCACTCATCAAGATTCTTCTTGAAGATTGCCTGCTTAGTCCAGTTTAGAGTTACAAGACAGATGGAGCCTATCCCAGTATTTAATGGTTGCAAGGCACACAAACTTATCCCAAAGGCTCAGTATACACACACACACACACACACACACACACACACACACACACACACACACACACACACACACACACACACTTATGGACAATTTGGAGATCTGCAAATTCATGTACTGCACATCACTTGTCACAATCATCGATCCCCTTTTCTCGTTTTAACATGGGGTTGTGGTATGTGGAAGGAAGTCAGACGGCCTCACAAAATTTCAGGTGGACACCAAGGGTATACAGACTCCAAAAAGAAGGTATCCCAGCAAGGAAATGAACTGGAGAACTAAAACTGGTGAAGCAGCAATGCTAAGAGCTATGCCACTATGCTGCTCTACCTTGAAAACCGTACCATTTTTTTTCTCCTTTTCACTTTTCTCCTGCTTCCTTTTCTTTTTACCTTCTTTCTCAAGCAATTACATTTATCATCAAACCATTTTATTTTACTAATCCAAAAATAGAAACCAAAAAAACACAAAACAAACTTCAAAAAAAAGGCGTTGAGGAACACAATAAGAGCTGGCAAAATCAACAAAACACATTTAATAGTCTGATAGTAAGCGCTTTCGGTGTAAGCAAATGCCTCACCTTCCTCAGACTAAGATGAAAACGGTACCAATTAACATCAATTATATAAAAAATGGACAATCAATTAAACAATCAATTAAACAAATATGCAATTGGATCCAAGAAACACCGTCCCTTGTTAAAATAAAATAAAACTGCATCCTATACATATTATTATGAATAAATATTCATAACATAGTTATCTGTTAGAAAATTATAAAATTGTTATTCAACGGTCACGAGCTGATATATTTTATGCTTATAAAAAATAATAAAATGAATTAAAGTAAAAATAAAAACTGTAGCATATATATACATAAAAAAACTTTGTAATTTATTTTATTTTTTACAGTATCAATTAGTTTAATATTTAATAGTATTTTAAACATGTAAAAGGTCTTGTTATACAACTGTAAACCATGTTTATTATTCATTGTCAGCATTAGGTCTTGTTTGCATACTTTGTTCAGGTCTAGTTGTCGTAGTATGTTGTAGATGATTTTTGGTCATTATTTTGATCATTTTTTTACATGCTTATCAGATTTAGCATTTATATAATATATATAAACTGTCTCTATAAGTTACTCATCTCCTAAGTGAATGCAATTTTAAAACACATTTTATAGACAAATTCTCATTAAGACCGGGTAATATATAAGACCCGGTCTTGATTTGCCAAATAAGCTCATCAAGTTCTAACAAAATCTGCCATGGTCCTCCTCTAATGTCATTGTCTCTATGCTGCAATACTAGGAAATTAAAACCATGCCCAGGATAATCAAGAATGTGTTTTGCTAAAGCGTTTTTAGTGTCCCCTTTCCCTATTGCATAGTAGTGTTCGTAAATTTGATGTTTAAGCTTCCTTTCCGTCTTGCCAATGTAATAAGCGTTACATTGGCAACATAAGGCTGCATAAACTACACTTTTACTATCACAATTAGACTTGGAACTAATCAAATATATTTTGTTATTGATCGAGCACCTATTCCCTTCAAATATATATTTACACTGGGGACATGCACCACATTTGTACATACCTTGCACCCTATTGGAAAAAGTTATTTTCTTTTTCTCCAATAGTGACTTCAAGTTTTGGCCTTTCCTGTATGCAATACAAGGTTTTGTCCCTAAGCATTTAATCAAAGCTAAATCTTCACTGATAAAATGCCAATTTTTATTTAAAATATCTCTAATCATTCCATGGTCCAGGGAATATGTACACAAAAAACTGGTCATGTAAACCCCTTTACTATTATCCTCAGGTGTCATACTTTGGAGAGTAGACTGTTCTCTTACCCCACTTAATAGTGGTTGGAAGAACCCGTTTTTCCTCTTATAGCATACTTCCTGTTTGATGTCGGTAATCAAAGAACTAGGATAACCTCTATGAATAAACATATCATGCAAGTTATCACATTCAATGACAAACTCGGCTTCATCAGAAACAATTCTAGCTGCCCTTACCATCTGGCCCTTGACTACTGCTTTCTTTTGATGGTAAGGGTGGTTGCTAGAGAAGTGCAAAAACATGTTTGAATATGTTGGTTTTATATAAATCCCACTAGTATACTTACTATCTACTCTATCATTAACTAGTAGGATATCCAAATAATTGATAGAGGTGTCTTCTATGACGAGCGAAACTGTGAGCAAAACACTTCGAAGCAAATATAAACTCCCAATCAGTTTAAAATCCGATTTAATGAACTGAGCGCTTTCGGAAAGACCTGTGCCCTTCCTTCTTCAGAAATAACAAACGACCAGATAAATTCAAACAAACTTCCAGGCAGCAACTCATATTTAAAATCTTCAGTCATCAATTAACTAATAATACAATTAAACAATAAAACAATAAAAGTATAAACAAAGCACAAAATAACACTATCTGTACAGTAGAGACCCTTCTTGAGTTAATTCTTACATGTAATTTCTTTAAGTTTGAAGGTCGAATGTACTTACAGACATCTGGTGTGGCAATGGGCTCCCCCTGTGGAGGGGCATATGCCAACTGTATAATGGCCCAATGGGAGAATTCCCTCTTATTTCAGGATCCAACATTTAAAAGGCACGTCGCCTGGTACACTAGGTACCTGGACGACATGTTCTTTTTGTGGAAAGGCCCCTTTGAAGACATTCCACCTTTCATTGCCTCTAGGTCTAATATGACCAACTTCTTGGAATTTACTTATGAAAGTAACTTCTCAAGTATTAATTTCTTAGACATATTGTTACACAAGGATAAACAAAATTTAAGATTTAAGAGTACCATTTACCGGAAACCTACACATTCTAATGGCTTTTTACACTTTTCTAGTAGCCACCCGTACCATCAGAAAAAAGCTGTAGTAAAAGGACAAATGGTACGGGCAGCTAGGATGGTCACTGTAGAAAAAGACTTCCTAGATGAATGTGTTAATCTTTCTAACATGTTTTACAACAGAGGTTACCCTTGCAAAATGGTAGTGGAGATAATGCAAGAAGTAGTACAGAAACGGAATATAGGGCACTTTAGTCCTATATTAAACACTGAAGTACAACTTCACTTCACTAATAGGCAATCTGAGGGTGAACAAAATGTTCACGTAGTTCAACGTGAACCACAGTGCAACTTAAAGTTTGTATGTACCTTCTCCATAGACCATAGATTCATCTGGGACATCTTATGTAAGAATTGGGCCATACTTTCAAGAGATAGAAACCTTTATGACAAGTTTGGGGGCCCTCCATCCATTACATTTAGAAGAGGGGTTAACTTGAAAACCTTATTAGAAACTGGCAAATCTACTATGCGTACACACAGCTTTGGCATGGCAAAATGTGGGTTTTGTCCTCAATGTAAGTTTATAAAAGAGGGGTATTCGGTAAAAATCAACAACACTGTGTACAAAATTAGGGGTAAATTCAACTGCAACACTAAAGCAATAGTGTATGTGGCAACTTGCTCAGATTGTCACGCTTTCTATATAGGAAAATCAGAGCGTAAGCTCAAACAGCGTATATATGAACATTGTTACGCTATGAACAAGAAAGACAAGACAAATGCACTGGCTTGCCACATCATTGAACATCCAACACACAAATTCAAATTTACAGTGTTAAAGCAGGTAGACCACACTCCATACATTGGCCCATGGCAAATCCACCTAGAGATGGAGGAATTATTTTGGCAAATTAGAACTGCAGCTGGTTATATACCAGGGTTAAATGAACAAACATCTATTGCTTGTGTTTTGAAAAAACTGGCCTTAAAAAGATAGTTCATTTACAGCTTTATGAATCAAGCTTATAAGAACTTGCTTAATGTACTTTTGGTTATTGTGTCAGAACGTAATAACTTCTGGTTGCTCCGCTTTGGATTGCCATTAGATTGACTTGATGTGCTTTACATAACCCCTTTGGTATGTGAACCTCCTATGAACTTAGTTTAACTTTTTAACTTTTTTGGTTAACAAACTTGTACATTCAAAATAAGTATTTTTAAATAATACTTATTGAGTATTTATGTAGCATTTAAATAACTGTTCTATAAAAAATGTATTTATAAAGTACTGATAACAGCACTTAGAAGCACCACTTAATAATGATGCTAATATTACTGCTAACGCAATTTATAAAATGGATAAAGTGTTAACATAGGTCTAATAACTTATTTTAAGTTAATTAATTTAACTCACTGTATGACTTTTTGGAACAGATTAAGAATGCAAGAAGAGAATAAAAAATATACATTATTATTACTTTTTCTATTCCATTTTAGCAAAATAAGTTATGAGGCGAAATAGATTTGGTAACGCTTGATATTTTAAAGATATGGTCCTTTAAAATTTTGTGCTTTGTTTATACTTTTATTGTTTTATTGTTTAATTGTATTATTAGTTAATTGATGACTGAAGATTTTAAATATGAGTTGCTGCCTGGAAGTTTGTTTGAATTTATCTGGTCGTTTGTTATTTCTGAAGAAGGAAGGGCACAGGTCTTTCCGAAAGCGCTCAGTTCATTAAATCGGATTTTAAACTGATTGGGAGTTTATATTTACTTCGAAGTGTTTTGCTCACAGTTTTGCTCATCATATTTGTGGTTCTCTAGTTTGTCCAAGTCTCTTTAGTGCAGAGGTGTCTTCTATACTGTATGTAAATTCGAGAAAACTTGTCATAGATGTAATATCATTAATGAATTTTGAAATAAGGGATTTGTCTCCTTTCCAAATACAAAACATGTCGTCCTGGTATCTTGTATACCAGGACACATGTTCTTGGAAAAACTTGTTTTGAAATAACAGCTCGTTTTCCCAATGGGCCATAATGGCATTGGCAAAACTGCCGCCACATGGTGACCCCATTGCCACCCCAGACTTTTGCAAGTAAAACAGGCCTTTAAAAATCATGAAATTATTAGACAGGACAATTTCCAATAATGTTTCTATTACATATATAGTGTTTTCCTCTACTTTTTTAGAGACCATGAAGTCTCTAATCCATGTGAGCCCAATATCTTGGGGGATGACCGTATAAAGGTCTTTGATGTCTATTGTAATAAAACTGACTTCAGATTGATAGTCAAGCCTATTAATGGCCTTCAAAAAACCCCAGGAATCTTTACATATCTGCGGCTCACTTTCCACTAATGGTTTTAAAATAGTGTCAATATATTTAGCACAACTATATGTAATAGAACCCTGACCGTCAACTATTGGTCTAAATGGGGGGCTTGTAAGAGATTTATGAATTTTAGGAGTGCCGAAAAAGGCAAGTATCTTGGGTGCTATCATTGACAAATACAAATGTAAATCTTTGTCTATGGATCCCTCTAAAAATAGGTCATCCAGTACTGACCTAATTTTTTTATATGCCTGATTTACCTCATTAATAGACACTCTCTCGTAAACATCCGTATTAAGATGTTTACACATGGCTTCCACATAAATAAAATTGTCCATTAAGACCAAACCCCCTCCCTTATCGGGGTTCCTGACCCTGACATTACAATCATTCAATAGCTGTAGAAAGTCCTGTTCCAAAGAACTAAGTGTGTTATTAATAGTTCTAGAATGATGTTTCCTCTAAATACCAGTACGAAAGTCCATCTCGCAGATTTTTTCGAAAAGACTAAGTCTGGGGTGGAGGGGAGGATTAAATAGGCTGGAAACTCTTAATGAGCTGGTCATAGTTGAGCTCATCCCCATACACACATTTAGATTTAAATTGCGGACAAACAGTTTTAAATCAATAACTGTTTTGGCCAAATTCATTCTTCTTCCAGGAATATAGGTTAACCCTTTAGATAGAAATTCAATCATGTCCTGGTGAATGTCGATGTTAGTATAGTTGTAAACCTTAAAGTCGCCCTGAATGCTTGTGTGTATACGGGGGGGTAGAACCATAAGCCAGGTCCAAATCTACCACTTCCTCTGCTTCCTCCTGTTCCTTTGATGGCGATTTATCCATCCGTTGTTTTGCTGAGGAGTATAGCCAGTCCGAAAACCCTGCTCGTTGCTACTTAGTTCTCTGTTATTATTGGTGGCAGATGGTCTATTTTGATTATTGTCATCGCCGTTGTTACTGGCCCCATTGTTGTTGCGATTGTTAATTCATTCACTACGCCTAAACCCATTGTCCCCGTTGGTATTAACATTATTGTAAGAATGATCTTGCCCCTGATTTTGGATTCCATCGAGCTTGTAGTTGTTATAAGTGGCACGCTTATCAGGGCTACTACTGAATGAAAGCAATGGTGGCTTAGGATAAGCTACATTGTTGGCATAGTCATATAAATCCCTAGCGATTTTCCTCTTTTTTGTGATAAGCATTTTATTCATGGTAGCCTCGATGCTTGTATAAATTCTACAATAGTCATATTTATAACTAGGGAAGTCGTTATGTGTAACTATGACATGTTCAAGAATCTCCAAATCTGCTTTCAGAGAATTTATTTCTTGATTGTAGAAGTTAATAAGGGATTGGAGAAATTCAAAACCTTGCCTGTCGAAAAGTTGAATTAATTCCCTAAAAAACAGAGAATCATTGACTAAACCAGATGGGTAATGCCATTGCCGCAAACCCTTCGGTACAATTTTTTTACTTATGCATTCCTGAAGGTACGAAACCTCCAACTGGAGTTTTCTGCATCTATAAAGTTTAGTGTCAAACACGTTAATTTTGTCAGAAAGAGAGTTCTCCCTTGGTTGTTCAGCAGTCACAATAGGAGCATCATTACTACTGATAGTGTTAAAACAATAATTAGTATTAGGAAAAGTGCCCATAGATGACAAAACACTTGCTTGATTTAAGGAAGAATTATGTAAAGGCGGTGCTGCTGATTCATGATTACCGTCTTGTATGTTTGTTATCAGTCCATTGCGGTTGTTTGGTGTTACATTTACAGGTCCAACGTTGCTCATGTTGCTGCTATTCGCTCCGTCCAATCTTCCCCTCGCCGCGTCGGTTGGGTTAGATCCTAATGCCTCAACTCGTTGAGTTAATGTCTCAACTCGGCCGAGGAGTAATTGAACTAACTACAAATCCAAAAACAGAAACCAAAAAACACAACACAAACTTCAAAAAAAGGCGGACTGATAACAAACATACAAGACGGTAATCATGAATCAGAAAACTCCAGTTGGAGGTTTCGTACCTTCAGGAATGCATAAGTAAAAAAACTGTACCGAAGGGTTTGCGGCAATGGCGTTACCCATCTGGTTTAGTCAATGATTCTCTGTTTTTTAGGGAATTAATTCAACTTTTCGACAGGCAAGGTTTTGAATTTCTCCAATCCCTTATTAACTTCTACAATCAAGAAATAAATTCTCTGAAAGCAGATTTGGAGATTCTTGAACATGTCATAGTTACACATAGCGACTTCCCTAGTTATAAATATGACTATTGTAGAATTTATACAAGCATCGAGGCTACCATGAATAAAATGCTCATCGCAAAAAAGAGGAAAATCGCTAGGGATTTATATGACTATGCCAACAATGCAGCTTATCCTAAGCCACCATTGCTTTCATTCAGTAGTAGCCCTGATAAGCGCGCCACTGATAACAACTACGAGCTTGATGGAATCCAAAATCAGGGGCAAGATCATTCTTACAATAATGTTAATACCAACAGGGACAATGGGCTTAGGCATAGTGAAAGAATTAACAATCGCAACAACAATGGGGCCAATAACAACGGCGATGACAATAATCAAAATAGACCATCTGCCACCAATAACAACAGAGAACTAAGTAGCAACAAGCAGGGTTTTTGGACTGGCTCTACTCCTCAACAAAACAACGGATGGATAAATCGCCATCAAAGGAAGAGGTAGATTTGGACCTGACTTATGGTTCTACCCCCCGTATACACACAAGCATTCAGGGCGACTTTAAGGTTTACAACTATACTAACATCGACATTCACCAGGACATGATTGAATTTCTATCTAAAGGGTTAACTTATATTCCTGGAAGAAGAATGAATTTGGCCAAAACAGTTAATGATTTAAAACTGTTTGTCTGCAAATTAAATCTAAATGTGTGTATGGGGGTGAGCTCAACTATGACCAGCTCATTAAGAGTTTCCAGCCTATTTAATCCTCCCCTCCACCCCAGACTTAGTCTTTTCGAAAAAATTTGCGAGGTGGACTTTCGTACTGGTATTTAGAGGAAACATCATTCTAGAACTATTAATAACACACTTAGTTCTTTGGAACAGGACTTTCTACAGCTATTGAATGATTGTAATGTCAGGGTCATGAACCCCGATAAGAGAGGGGGTTTGGTCTTCATGGACAATTTTATTTATGTGGAAGCCATGTGTAAACATCTTAATACGGATGTTTACGAGAGAGTGTCTATTAATGAGGTAAATCAGGCATATAAAAAAATTATTTATTCAATAAATTATATCTGACCTACTCCGCTGAACGCTTGGATTATTGTCTGGATTTTTACACAAGCTATTGTTCTGTGGAGGTGACTGTTAGAAGTTTGGACTGATCTATTTGTTCCCAGCAGTGCACTGGGACTTTAACGCATTCAACCGAGTGTGCACTAATTTCTGGAACATTGAATTTCTGCCTTACTGTGCCACAACTTTGTTTTTGCTATATAAAAAAATTAGGTCAATACTGGATGACCTATTTTTAGCGGGATCCATAGACAAAGATTTACATTTGTATTTGTCAATGATAGCACCCAAGATACCTGCCTTTTTCGGCACTCCTAAAATTCATAAATCTCTTACAAGCCCCCCATTTAGACCAATAGTTGGCGGTCGGTGTTCTATTACATATAGTTGTACTAAATATATTGACACTATTTTAAAATCATTAGTGGAAAGTGAGCCGCAGATATGTAAAGATTCCTGGGGCTTTTTGAAGGCCATTAATAGGCTTGACTATCAATCTGAAGTCAGTTTTATTACAACAGACATCAAAGACCTTTATACGGTCATCCCCCAAGATATTGGGCTCACATGGATTAGAGACTTCATGGTCTCTAAAAAAGTAGAGGAAAACACTATATATGTAATAGAAACATTATTGGAAATTGTCCTGTCTAATAATTTCATGATTTTTGAAGGCCTGTTTTACTTGCAAAAGTCTGGGGTGGCAATGGGGTCACCATGTGGCGGCAGTTTTGCCAATGCCATTATGGCCCATTGGGAAAACGAGCTGTTATTTCAAAACAAGTTTTTCCGATAACATATGTCCTGGTATACAAGATACCAGGACGACATGTTTTGTATTTGGAAAGGAGACAAATCCCTTATTTCGACATTCATTAATGATATTACATCTATGACAAGTTTTCTCGAATTTACATACAATATAGAAGACACCTCTATCAATTATTTGGATATCCTACTAGTTAATGATAGAGTCAACAGTAAGTATACTAGTAGGATTTATAAAAAACCAACATATTCAAATATGTTTTTGCACTTCTCTAGCAACCACCCTTACCATCAAAAGAAAGCCGTAGTCAAAGGCCAGATGGTAAGGGCAGCTAGAATGGTTTCTGATGAAGCAGAGTTTGTCATTGAATGTGATAACTTGCATGATATGTTTATTCATAGAGGTTATCCTAGTTCTTTGATTACCGACATCAAACAGGAAGTATGCTATAAGAGGAAAAACAGGTTCTTCCAACCACTATTAAGTGGGATAAGAGAACAGTCTACTCTCCAAAGTATGACACCTGAGGATAATAGTAAAGGGGTTTACATGACCAGTTTTTTGTGTACATATTCCCTGGACCATGGAATGATTAGAGATATTTTAAATAAAAATTGGCATTTTATCAGTGAAGATTTAGCTTTGATTAAATGCTTAGGGACAAAACCTTGTATTACATACAGGAAAGGCCAAAACTTGAAGTCACTATTGGAGAAAAAGAAAATAACTTTTTCCAATAGGGTGCAAGGTATGTACAAATGTGGTGAATGTCCCCAGTGTAAATATATATTTGAAGGGAATAGGTGCTTGATCAATAACAAAATATATTTGATTAGTTCCAAGTCTAATTGTGATAGTAAAAGTGTAGTTTATGCAGCCTTATGTTGCCAATGAAACGCTTATTACATTGGCAAGATGGAAAGGAAGCTTAAACAACGAATTTACGAACACTACTATGCAATAGGGAAAGGGGACACTAAAAACGCTTTAGCAAAACACATTCTTGATTATCCTGGGCATGGTTTTAAATTCCTAGTATTGCAGCATAGAGACAATGACATTAGAGGAGGACCATGGCAGATTTTGTTAGAACTTGATGAGCTTATTTGGCAAATCAAGACTGGGTCTTATATATTACCCGGTCTTAATGAGAATTTGTCTATAAAATGTGTTTTAAAATTGCATTCACTTAGGAGATAAGTAACTTATAGAGACAGTTTAGCATATATATATATATATATATATATATATATATATAAAAAAACTTTGTAATTTATTTATTTTATTTTTTACAGTATCAATTAGTTTAATATTTAATAGTATTTTAAACGTGTAAAAGGTCTTGTTATATAGCTGTAAACCATGTTTATTATTCATTGTCAGCATTAGGTCTGGTTTGCATACTTTGTTCAGGTCTAGTTGTCGTAGTATGTTGTAGATGATTTTTGGTCATTATTTTGATCATTTTTTACATGCTTATCAGATTTAGCATTTATATAATATATATACAGTTTTTATTTTTACTTTAATTCATTTTATTATTTTTTATAAGCATAAAACATATCAGCTCGTGACCGTTGAATAACAATTTTATAATTTTCTAACAGATAACTATGTTATGAATATTTATTCATAATAATATGTATAGGATGCAGTTTTATTTTATTTTAAGAAGGGACGGTGTTTCTTGGATCCAATTGCATATTTGTTTAATTGATTGTTTAATTGATTGTCCGTTTTTTATATAATTGATGTTAATTGGTACCGTTTTCATCTTAGTCTGAGGAAGGTGAGGCATTTGCTTACACCAAAAGCGCTTACTATCAAACTATTAAACGTTTTTTGTTGATTTTGCCAGCTCTTATTGTGTTCCTCAACGCCTTTTTTTGAAGTTTCTTTTTTTTTACTGTTTGCATAAGGGTTTTTCATCCACCTTCCCTCTGATCTACTCTACTGAATACTTTGAATGTCACTTTTTCATCCTTACTGTTTCTTACTGTTTTGTGCAGCTATCCTGATACATCGCCACCAGTCCAACACTGACATCTCTTTACATTCCATTATATTGATATTAAATACATCCTTTAATTGCCTAACCTCCTAAAGTCCACCCCACTATAAGTTTATACTTCCAGATATGTTTTCTCCTCTTCTTTACTAATAACCTAAATCACACTAATGCATGACCAAAACTCTCTAAATTCCCATGGCCATCACTTATTTCACTCCATCTCCTTTTGTAACAGCAAAATACAAATATGTAAGTTACACCTACCCATAACAGAAGATGTTTGAATTCCTCACTGCTGCATTATTCCATGGGTTGTAAATTGCCTAAGACACAGCAACAAGACACCTTCTAAAAGCTTCGGGTCACACACTTAGATCCACTCTGACTGTTGACTGGCTAGATTTGAAGAGGGAAGATCAGCAGTCAGAGTGAAAAATCTTCAGGACTTTCTTGTTTATTAGGTAAGAAGTAGCATCCTGAACTAATTAAAAAGGAATATCCCAATATATCACTAGGGGACTGTGGGAAGGCATATCCAAAAACACTGATACTGTAGCTTTGTATACCTAATCAAACAGCGTAGAAGAAAGGGATCTAAACAGAACCTTTGCACAATTATACAAAACTTTAGGGAGAGTTAGCTAGAACAGACATGAGAAAAATGTGTCTTCAAACCTTCCACTCTAAATTGTAAGGGTAATAAATGGAGGTAACCGTAGCCTGTCGTCTATTTTGTTTTAAGAGGACTGTAGATTGTGAGTAAGAGATGAAATAGGCAGTGTAATACACATATACATATATATATATATATATATATATATATATATGTGTGTGTGTGTGTGTGTGTGTGTGTGTGTGTGTGTATATATATATATATATATATATATATATATATATTCCAAAGATGACACTAGAAGGGGAAAAGGCAAAGAATGAGGCAAGCCTACTTACACTACATCAGTAAAAAGATCCTGAATGCAAAGGGAACTTCCAAAGGTCCCCAAAAATCCACTTCAATCATCCAGGCAATAATCTCAGAAAAAAATACCATCCAAGGTGGTTGTGAGGATAAGTTTTCTTCCATATAAGAAATGCTCTCAAGAATGTCTAGGATTCAAAATCCCATCTCATCGATGTTAAGTATTTGTACATGGTAACTCCTCATGATGTAGGAGTCTAGTTGTTCTGGAAATTCTTTTTGATTAAAAATGTTGGGCATGATCACATCAACTTATTTCAAGAACTTTTGGAGATTGTGTTACAAAATAATTACTTAACTTTTGAGAGGACCTACTATCACCAGATAAAAGGGGTGGCAATGGGGGCTAGTTGTGGCTCAGTATACACCAACATTGTGATGCTGTATTGGAAAAACAACACTTGTTAGAAGACCCTTTTAAACACTCTTTTTGACTACACATGACATATTTGGATGATACGCTCCTGGTGTGGAAGGACTCAAGGGAAAGATTGGATGATTTTATTGGTTTTATTTTTAACAGTACAAGATGTTAAAATTTACCTATCAGGCTGAGACTAGTGGTATCCCATATTTAGAATTATTGCTTGAGAGAGATTTGGAACTTGGAGCTTACATTTCAAGGGTTTTCCAGAAACCAACATACTTCAATACATTTTTCCATTTTTCCAGTGCTCACCCTCTGGCCCAAAAAACATCAGCCATTAAAGGGCAGTTTGTAAGAGCAGCAAGGATAACCTCCAGGGATACCTGTTTTATGGAAGAATGCAATTTATTAGAAACTATGTTTAGGAGGAGAGGTTACCCAGAGGGGTTTGTGAAAGACAGCAAGAGGTGATCATTAAAAGAATGAATAACTTTTTTGTTTCCATATTGTTTACTCACCATCATACTACCGACCCATCCACAGGTTTAATTAAAGACAGTAAACCAAGGGAAGAGGTCCTTTATCATTGTTCTTTCATAACTACCTTTAACATTGAAAGCAAATTAATAAGATGGATTTTAAATAAAAAACTGGATTATCATAAAGGAGGCTACAGAATTACAAGACCGTATGAGTGTTAAACCGGGGGGGGGGGGGGGGCTGTTTAGGATGGGAGACAACTTGAAGAATATTCTTGAGAGATCATCTCATCAAAAACCCACCAGTAGGAATATTAAGAACATGGGGAAATCTGGACATTGTCTGTTTTGTAGGTTTATAAAAACTGGGGGCAGGTATGAGATAAGAGGGAGAGAATACAGAGTAAAAGGGAGTAAAAGGGAAGTTTAATTGTTGCAGTAAAGGTGTGGTGTGTGCAGTGCTGTGCCAACATTGTATATATTAGTATATTGGCAAAACCATGAGAATGCTTAAGAAAAGAATGTATGAGCATACATATCAGATCCAAAAACAAAAATCTACCAATGCGTTAGCAAAGCATACTCTATCTAACCCACGACATGATTTTAAGTTTGTAGCACTAGAGAAGGTGCAGCATAATAATAGAGAAGGACCATGGCATTTATTTTTGGAAAAGCAAGAATTATACTGGCAACTATTGCTAAATGCCAATAGTTGGCTGGGTGTTAAACGGATCTTGTTCCATCACTTACCTGTTAAAATTAAAATCTTTGGCGAAATGAAGTGTGATAAATTATGGGCTGTGGCTTACGATGAAAACAAAAACTGACGTTGTTAACTACAGATTTTATTCAATAGTTATAGTGCCATTTACAGGTTGATTATAGGTACATGTTTGTCCTTTTGAAACAACTTTTAAACCTCTAAAACATTTACAACTGTTTATAAGGGGTACTCCTTTAAGATGTGTCATTTTTGACTGTAATTATGGGGTTTGGCGGGATATTTAAACAGCTATGTTGTATGATACTATTATGTGACGAAGTCTCGTGGATTATGGGACAAAAGCACTTATCAGTGATTATATTTTTATGTGATTTTATGATGCTTTTATGGTGCTTGGTGTTTACTGTTTCGAATTGTGGATTATTAAAAGTGTTGCCTCTATTCACAGCATCAGCTTCGTTTTAGTTTTTAGTTTATCGTTTGGACCTTTGGCTGTTTTTAGGAAGTGAAAAAACCCTGGTACATGGTGGCCTGAAAAACTATACCAGAGGAAGCTATAAAGAAGTGAGTGATGGGTAACCAAAAATGGATGCAAAATTAGCTTGCATAGACAGCAAAGTCTCTTGGGTAAGTTCATTTTTCTTTCAAGAAACTGCAGAAATCAGACCCGCAGAAGTGGGGTAAGTATTCTTGCTGTGATCGAAGAAGATGTGTCAGATGAGGTCGGAATTCCTGGAACAGTCAGAAGTTAAATAAAGTCTCCCAAACATTGTAATACACAAGCAGTACACTAAAATCTTGTCAGAAACCTTTAAAAGTAAATTAGTCTGCCAGAAATAAACTGCAGGAATGATACCAACACATGAGCACTCTCAACACATGCCCAGTAAATGCACAAGCAATACATTAAAATCTTGTCAACATCCCTTTCAGGTAAATTACACTGACAGAGTAAATGGAAGGTAAGTTGTCACCACGTGAAAACAAGCAGTACATAGCCCACAAATGTACAAGCTGTACACTGAATCATGTCAGAACCCCTTTGAAATAAAATTTCTCTGACAAGAATAAATGACAGGTACGCTGTCACCATGTGTATACTCACCAAACATATTTGGTTAATGCCCAAGCAGTACATTAAAATCTGGACAGTATTCCTTATAAGTAAAATCTGACTGACAGATTAAATGGCAGGTAAGTTCTCACAGTGTTAATGCAAGTAGTGCATGCACCATAAAAGTATGCAATACACATAAATCATGGCACAGCTCCGTATAATTAAAAATTAGTCCGATATAAAAAATGGTGGGTAAGTTGTCAAATTATGAGCACAAACAGTACATACTCATTAAATTCATGCATGGTAACATAAAATCCTAACAAAACTCTTTAAAAGTAAATATTAGTCTGACAGAAAAATGCCAGGTAAATTGTCACAATATTAACATAAGCACTATACGTTCTGATGATGTCTTTGCTAAAAAAAACACACTGCCCCACAAAAACATGTTTTTTGTACAAATTAACATGTCTAAATACTAAATAAATAAATAAATACATTTTCTGTGTGAAGACTGCGGTGGTGGTGCTGCGGTAGCATTGTCGCCTCACAGTAAGTCGTTGTCCGTTCGATTCTCAGCTAGAGCGTGTTCTGTGCGGAGGCATACGTGAATGGGTGTGCCTTCGTTGAAGGTTGTGCAACAGGGTGGGTAACCCGGTATGTAAAAATCCACTGCCAATCATTAGCGGACCGGAGTTCCGCTCTGGCGACCCCTAACTGGGATAAGCCGAATAACACAAACAAAGGGAATTCTGTTCTAATAAAATAAAATAAATAAATAAAAATAAAAAATAAACATTTTCTGTCAGAAGGGGTTCCCCAAATCTGCCAGTGAAAGGAGCTTAAGTACAGGCTACTTCTCTTGTGGAGCCTCTATGCTGCTTCTTCATGAGGAGTCAAGAAAGTACTAAAGATTTATATCTATGTCTGCTAATTCAGTATTAGCCAATCAGTAGTCAAAGTAGATCTGAGGGTGGAACCCAGAGCTTTTGGAAGCTGGCCAATTGCTGCGTCTTGGGCAAGACACAACCAATAGGCTACTGCATGCAGCAGTGGGAATAATGAACATCACCCAAGATAATCTCCCTTTGTTTGGGATCCCTGACCATCTGTTTAATGTTTGTTTCCATATGTGGAAACAGACTAGTGTCAGTATGTTTCCACTAGTGTCAACAGTGACCTGTATTCTCTTGACTTGAAGATGCAGGTAAATCCTAATAAACCTCTGATGCACTCAGTTCTCTCATTAATGAAACCTCCTTCTTCATCATCACCCAATCACCTGCCCAGGTCTCAGTGTTGTCCACAACTCTGTCTTCCCCTTTCAGTAAATATTATTTTCTTTTCTTTTCCTTCTGCATTCTGCAGACTCCTCTTCCTCCATTTCTTTTCTCAAACTTTCTAAACATTATACATCAGAATAACCACATTCCATTCCATGCAGCTGCAGCTTATGATATAGTCTCTGCAAGATATACATAATTTCTTTACCCTGTCATCACTTTTAGTTCTCTTAATTCCCTCCATAGACATCCGGCATTGCAAAACACTACTGTCATTTTTTCATATTGCACAGTCAATGGAATGCTTTAGCAAGATTTGTAAAATGATGTGTACTTTTATGTAACCTGTGGTATTTATCTTCATTTTAATTATTCATGTGCAACATTCTTAGTACTTGAACACGTTAATAAAAACAGATGTGCAGAGGTAAGTAACTTTGAAAAGTGTATTATTTAATGTTTTGTTTTCAAGAATATTTCCTGAAATACAACATCCAAGTCACCAGTCTCAATCAAGAAGTATGATCACTGGAGCTTGCAACTACTTAAAAAAAGGGAATTACGTGGATCAAAGTGTCTAAAGCACAGAGGTACCTGAACAATTAATGTATGGTTCTTCACCAGGCATAACTATCTAAATCAATGCTGTAGTATGTTCATGGTAATTATAAGTACATACAGCATCAATTACTACATCACAACCACACTATGGCAAGTGTACTACTGTGTACAATTCTGTACCCAGTGATGTGCATTTGAATTACAGTGTGTGCAGTAAAGAATAGTTGTGTAAGTCTTATTTACCTGTAACAGTAGTTGTTCAAAATTTTCACTGCCCTAGTGGCAGTGCCCCAGTATTGGCTAGCTTTCAAAAGCTCAGGCTCCCCTCCCTCTCTCTTCCTGTGATAGCTGATTGGTTGAGCATATCCTGAGAGGGAAGCCTTCAGCTGTCACAGGAAGTGAATGTTCAGGCTTTTTCTCTTTCACAAAGAACAGAAAAGTACTTGAAATAGCTAGCAAGATTACATTTGCAGCCAATCACACTACTGCATAAAAAACAAATCCAACAATAATTGAATGAAAGAGGTTGAAACCCACCTCAGCTATGCACAGTCTGGGGGATGGCACTGCGTGCTGCCACTTAGGCAGATGAATTTCAACACCTACTGTTACAGGTAGCAGGACATACACAAAGTATAGTTGGGTACACTTACCATAAATGTAGATGTTCGAGTGTATTCACTGTTACAGTCATCACATTTGGGTTATCTGCTTGCAGTAGCCTTCAGTCGGCCTGATTATCAACATCTTGGGCCCTGCGCCAGTTGCTGTCTCATCTTCCGTGACGTCAGGTAGTCAGGGGTATAAAGCAGGCAGCCGACGCCATTACATCAGTTTTTCTTGTCCCAAATGTCAGGTGCCCCCCCCAATGGGAAGCAATTAAACACATATATATATATATATATATATATATATATATATATACATATATACATACACACGCACACACACACACACACATATATATATATATATATATATATATATATATATATATATATACACATAGATAGATAGATATAGATATGTACAAGGTTATACCTCCAACAAAAAAGCAAATACACCAAAAATCTTTTAAGCATAGTAAAGGAGAGTAGAGGTATAGCCAAAAGAAGTCAGGGGGCTGGAGGGAGGGTAACCATGACTGCAACAGTGAATACACTCTACCATCTACATTTATGGTAAGTGTACACAATTGTACTATGTTCTTTGTGTTTCACTGTTGCAGTCATCACATTTGGGTAGATTCCCACAGCTAAGGATGGGAGGAGGGATTTAGATAGCATTAGGACCAGCTATAACGCCCTGCAAGACTGCAGTGGCAAAGCCAGCTCTGGATTTAGAGAAAATTGGTAAATGGTAAGGCTTGGTGAAAGTATGTACAGAATTCCAGGTAGCAGCTTCTAGGATATCCCTGGTAGGGACACCTCTGAGAAAGGCTGTAGAGATAAATGCAGCCCTGGTTGAATGGGGTCTAATCCCCTGTGGGATATGTTTTCCATGATACTTATAGCAGAAATGAATGCAATGGCCTATCCATTGAGAAATGGTTTGTTTTGAAACAGCCTTCCCCTCTGGCCCTGCAGCAAATGCCACCAGCAGTTGTTCAGATTTCCTTTGAGGTTTAGTCCTGTCCAAGTAAATCTAAGTTGTCTGTGCACATCCAAAGAGTGCAGTATCCGTTCCCCTTTGTTCTGTGGATTAGGAAAGAAGTTTGGCAAATGAATGGACTGATTCAGTGCCACAGTGGATACCACCTTGGGCATGAAAGAGGGATTGATCCTGAGGGACACCCTGTCCACATGATAGATGATAAAAGGCTCCACTGCCATAAGGGTCTGTAATTCAGACACTCTTCTTGCTGAAGTATTTGCTAAAAGGAAGGCTGTTTTCCAAGAAAGGAATTTTAACTCTGCACTTGCAGCTGGCTCAAAAGGAGGAAAAATGAGTATTTCCAATATGAAGTTAAGGTCCCAGGCTGGAGTTGGGGCTCTCCTGGGGGGTCTTAAATTTTTGGCCCCTCTGAGAAACTGCTTGAGCAGTGGATGAGGGAAGAGGGGTGGTTCTGTGTTGTAATGAGCTGAAATGGCTGTGGCGTGAATTTTGATGGAGGAAAAAGAAAGGCCCCTGTGAAGCATCTCAGTTAAGTATTGAAGAATCTGAGGTAAATTGGGCGCTGCTGTGCCCATCCCATGAGTTTTGTTCCAGGCACAGAATCTTTTCCATTTTTCAGCATAAGATTTTCTATTACTAGGCCTCCTTGCCTCCAAAATGACATCCAACACTTGTTCACTCAGGGATGGTAATGGAGAGATTTAATTAGCCAGGCTGCCAGATTCCGGATTTGAAGCTGAGGGTGCAGAATCTGGCTCTCCTGCTGTGACTGCAGGGTAGGAGTCTAAGGCAGGTGCCATAGAGCCAGCAGTGACAAACTGTGCAAGAGGGGGTACCAGTGTTGGCGTGGCCAGTCTGGTACAATCAGAACCATCCTTGGTTTGTCCTGTTTGATCTTTAGTAGTACTTTGGAGAGGAGAGGCATAAACTGATAGATTTTTCCAGCTGAAGGACAGAGCATCCACTTTCCAAGCTTGTTTGTGGGGAGTCCTTGTGCAGAATTTGTCCAGTTTGTAGTTCTAGGTTTTGAGTTCTTTATATAAACATACACTTAAACATCCCACTGGGGATTTCAGCTTCATGGTCAATGACCTTATCAGGTTCAAGAGTCCAGATGTCCATGGACTGCATGAGTTATTAACTAACAAAAAAAAAATGTGGATTGTCAAATTGGGAGCTTTATTTTCATCTGGGTTGAATGGCCAATTTTAAATTATTTTGCAACAGATTATTTTATATATCTTTCACTGTATTTTTGTCACATATAGATATCTTGTCATATATTAATTTAATAATTGTATCCACTTGAGGGCTCTGTAATATTTAGTATGAATGGAAGTGTGCAATTAGCATTCTTAATGCATTATTTTTGTGGTGTGGTCACTGAAGAAGGCGTTTGCCAAAACCGGTATGACCCCACTGGGGTATTTTCTCATGGAGGAATGATAGAACAATAAACTCTTTGTTGGAAGGCTACACTGGAGTGCTGGCTTTTTTGTTGCTGTTTGGTTTATGAGGTACAGCTGTGCACTTGCTATTCGCGCAGGTATGAGTGTTTTGTTGGTATCTTTCGTTTTCTGCTGGTGGCGTTTCAGGTGTGGCTATCCTCCGTTGGGATGTTTGTTTATGTGTGCAGTGTTTTCATATGGATTTATTTTTGACATTGTACAGTGAAAAATTGGAAACAACAATATTGGGTACGTTTTTATTTTTTGTTGGACTTCAGGCCTTGACGCTGTAGTCATCCGTCCAGTGAAGTTAAGCATTTTTGATTTTTGTCATGAGTAGCCCAGCAGGTATTGCATCAACATCTTTTGGGATTAGAACTGTTCCAAACAAATACATCTAAAATTACTATATTTGAACATTAAAAATCATTATATGTTTGTTTTCTGTACCTGCGGTGGTGGTGCTGCGGTAGTGTTGTCGCCTCACAGCAAGACGTTGTCCTGTTCGATTCTCAGCTAGATCACCTTCTGTGTGGAGGCATGCGCAAATGGGTGTGCCTTCATTGAAGGTTGTGCATCAGAGCTGGCAACTCGGTATGTAAAAATCCACTGCCAATCATTAGCGGACCGGGGTTCCGCTGTGGCGACTCCTAACCAGGATAAGCCGAAAGACACAACAACATATGTTTGTTTTCTGTGGTGAATTGTGAATAGCGGAACTGGTTTTCTACTTGATTTAAAGGATTCACCAACTTAGGCCAATGTTTTTTGTGGGGCCTTATTCTCAGGGCCAAGGATTGTCTCCACAAACTAACTTTTTTTTTTTTTGGACATTGTATTTGATTTCTGATACATTCTGGATTCCATTTGGAATGGGACTGTGCGTTTTAATAAACTTTTCATCCAGATGCTGGTGTGATTTTCCCAACCTTACAAAGCTTTGGTGTATACATCGTAAGAGGTACTGTACATGTGCTCAGCAATCCTTATGGCTTTTTGTGTGATCGAGCTTGATGGATAGACCTTGGGGGTTTGCGAGTTTCAATAGTTTGATTTGTGGATCCAACATTGAACATATACATGACTGTTTTTGGCTAATGTATAATTCTAGAATGTTTCTCAGTCTTTAATTATTCCCATCAAGGATATGGTCTGTGTTATCTCATATCTTGGGGACTTGTTGCTGTGAATTTAAAGTGCAGGCTGGGGTTATTATATGGGTTGGTACTTCCTTGATTTATATGTTAATCATTGTTATTTACATCCGATAAGAACATGTTAATGCTGTTAATAAGCTGTTTGTTTTGAACTCATGTATTCCCTGATGTAATATATATATATATATATATATATATATATATATATATATATATATATGTATGTATATATAGGGTATATGCATTCATTGTTCTTATGCATATGGACAGGAACATCATTATTATTATTAGTTTCTGAGTGGGGTGTTGGATTTCAGACCCAAATTTATATTTGTATGGTTTATTTATCCATTGATTTTTGTTGCTATTACACCATCGACCAGGAAATGTATATTTATTTGGGGTTCATCCACTGTTTCAGTTAGCATTTGAGTGTATGCCTTTGGCCATCTGGGTTACGTAGCAGGAACAGGTTTAGCCAGTTGGCTCATTGAAGTGTCTGAAAGTATTGGAAACATCAGAAATGTTATTGTGAAGGGTTAACATCTATATTACTACAGACACTGAACAACTGGGCACCTTTGTTTGGGGTACAGTTTATTGGCTATTATTGTGCCCAAGTTAGCCACTTAACGTTTCTCAGTTGGTTAAGAGAGGTATAATTATCAATATATTGATTGTGGATAATTTGTGGTGTCAGTTGTGCAAGATGGTTCATGAAAATA
Source organism: Protopterus annectens (assembly GCF_019279795.1). Taxonomy (NCBI): domain Eukaryota; kingdom Metazoa; phylum Chordata; order Ceratodontiformes; family Protopteridae; genus Protopterus; species Protopterus annectens. The sequence continues at coordinate 1,470,242,672 of NC_056744.1, forward strand.
GTATTTTTATTTGAATAACAGGGACAGTGGATTCATTTTAATTTTGGATTTTTTGGGTTTTCTATTATTAAATATTATGGGATTTTTAGTTGGTGATGGATTTGGCAACCATTATCAGAAGTATTTCATCTGATTCTGGGGGTTTGGGTATCTTTGGCCTGGGGTCAGGTAATGTCAATAATGGTTCTGGTGCTCAGGACCCCACTCAGGAATGCAAATTAGCCTTCACTAAGTTAACTAAAAATCTTATTATACCAAGGGAGAATGTCTGGCATATTAGGTTATTTCGGGCATACCAACAGAGGAAGATTGCCCCTAGGGGATTAAGAATAAGGTTGCAGCCTATGGTTGCTGAACCGGATGAGCTTCATTTGGCTCAATGGTCAGAGGCACAACAACAGGCATCCATGAATTTTGTAAATATATTGACCAGCCATTATGACAGGAAGGTGGAGGAACAAACTAGTGACGTTCTTAGTTTAAGTAAGGGATTTGAGGATTTTTCATCACTTCCATGTTATAATACTTGTATTGAACAACTTAATACGGATCTGTTGGAACTGGAATCTAGATTAAAGGAAAGGAAAATAAAAAAGTTTACTCGCGATGTAGGAGATTATGACAGAGGCAAACCTTTTGAGGTGCATCCCATGGTTAAATTTGTTACATCTGATCAAACTCCTAGAAAGCCCAGGGTCTTTCAACCTAGGTCTATACTTAAGAAAAGAGGTAGGGAGTCTGTAACCTCCAGGGGGTGAATCACCATCAAACACGGATTGGGAGAATGGTCACACCAGAACTTCACCAGTTCCTAAGCGGTACAATTCAGGGTACAGTTTGACGGGAGGGATCCCTTTAGACACAGATCCCAGAGATAGGGGGGGGGGGAACGTAAAAGACGTAATGGATCTTGGGGTGATTCTTCAGAACATGACCAAAATTTGAATGTTGAAGTGAATAATGTACATAACATATCTTCTGCTATACTCAATGAACAACAACTTCAGGTGTTAAATAAAGGTTTGGGTTTTGTGCCAGGCTTTTGGGTTCCAGAGCATCATTTTGCAAATGATGTTGTCAGTTTTTGCTGTACCCTTAATTTATGATTATTTTTTCATGATCTGAAAAGGGATAAAGTAGATCAATCTGACCTCAGATCTTTTCGATTTAGACCTTCACAGTTCAAACCACCAATGTCACCCATTGTACAGTCCTTTCAAAATGAGGTTCTTAAAGATTTACATTGAATCTAAGTAAGTATAACAATATTAAAGACAATCTTAATCAACAATTCCAACACATGTGAGAGATGCAACCATATAGCCAAACTGGAGGCTAAGCTCTCTCAACTCAGTACTGGCATAACCAGTCAGGAGGAGAAGGAAACCACACTCACTACAATTCCAGTCTCATATAGACCTACCACGACAGCAAACCAAACACATAATCACACAAACATACTCGGAGGCTCTAAATAAAGATCTGCCTAAGCAGCAGAGACCTCCAAAGCAGACACCCAAGCAACCGCTACCCCAAAACAAAACACGTGCAACACATATCTCACAAAGCCAGTGTGCTGAACAGTCACAGCCCTTAAGGCTAAACAACACACCTGATACACTTGTAATAGGTGACTCTATCGTCAGGCACACTGACATCCCGTCACGGTGAGCAGCCTGTCTGGCGCTAGGATCCGCCACATAACACAAGCACTCAGGTCACTCCAAGGCAAGTACAAATATGACTCAGTCATTGTCCATGCTGGTGTGAATGACCTGAGACATACCTCCCTGGACTACATGAAAAGAGACATAAAGGAGCTCTCTGAGCATGTAGCCCAGGCTGGTATGACCCTAACCTTGAGTAGCATCTTACCCTCATCAAGAATGATGCCACAATATGAAGACAAGATGATCAATTTCAACAATTGGCTTAAGTATTGGTGTCATTCAAAGGGGATCCAATGCCTGTCAGCTTGGGATGATATGCACGACAAGCCACGGTGCTTTGCTAGGGACGGATTGCACCTGTCACCCCTGGGCTTTCAGATATTGGCAAAGGCTCTTGCTACCCCTATAGTGCCTTTTTTAGGCAAGGCTCAAAAGACAAACCCACCTCCATAGGTATCACAAGGGATAAGAAACTAAGAGTAATGCTACTCAACTCTAGAAGTCTAAACCTCAAGATGCACGCACTCGAAACTCTCCTTAGCATGGAGAACATCGATATCTGTGCAGTAACAGAAACCTGGTTCAGGACTCCCGAGAGCACCCCAGCACTACCAGGTTATACCTCATACCATGCTTTTCGGCCCCAAAACTTGGACCGAACCACAAAAGGAGGGGGAGTATCGATATTCATCAAAGATACCCACACCTCCAGCGTGGTGGCAAAGCACCAAGCATCAGAGACTATCCATGTGCAACTAACAGTGGGTAAAACTGCCTTCCAGTTTATAGCCTGCTACAGACCACCCTCCCAAACCCAGGAACCCCACTCAGCCTTCCTGAAAACACTGGAAAATATGAAGGTCTCTCCGAACACCATTATATTGCTCGACTTCAACTACCCAAACATAGATTGGGAGCATTACTCTAGCTCCAACACCCTTGCCCAAAGGTTCCTAGAATTCATAAACTCAAATGCTATGGAACAACTTGTTACCACTCCCACAAGAGGGGAAAACATACTGGACCCGATCATCACCAACATGGGGACTCTATGCTCCAGACCAGAAGTGTATCCCTCACTGGTAAGATCAGACCATAAACTGATCTCACTGGATATTCACATCCCGACCTCACCCCCTGCCCAGAAAACCACAGTGAAAAACTTCTCTAAAGCAAATTTCACACTCCTCAAAACTGAGGTGGAATCCTTCAAAGCCCCCAGGCCTGTGGAAAATACGGCCCAGACCGCAGAATCCTTTATAAATGCATTCTATGAACACCTTCAGGAATGCATGGATCATGCAATCCCAAATAAAACCAAGACCCAATCCTCCAAAGGCATACGACCTGTCTGGTGGACCCCAGCCATAAACAAACTATACAATAGAAGGAGGAAGCTACTACATGATAGAGCAAAATCCCAAAAAGGGAAGGCATCTCTGATCAGTATTAGCAAAAAACTAAGGGCACTCATAAAATCGTCAAAGGCCAGCTTCAAGAGAAAAATTGCACAGGACACTAAGGATAATCACAAGGCTTTCTTTAGTTATGTTAGGAACCTGGGTGGGAATTCCCAGATATGCTCAGAATTAGTCCAAAATGACAAAAAATACACTGATCCCACAGACATTGCCAGCATCCTAGCTGACAGGTTCAGCGCAAACTCCCCCCCCCACCAAAAGGGCAAATATCTATCCCAGCAGAGTGCTGCCCCCCTGACATCTCAGATGCTCAGGTGGGAGCCGCCCTCTCCAAAGCAAAAAACACAGCATCAATGGGACCAGACAGTTTCCCAGGCTGCGTCCTACATGAACTCCAAGAAGAGCTAAACCCAAACATAAAACTACTGTTCAATCTCAGCCTTACTACAGAATATGTACCCAAAGAGTGGCGTACAGCAACAGTGGTCCCTCTCCACAAAGGTGGTGCCTCAACGGACCCTGGAAACTATCGCCCCATAAGCCTGACTAGCTTGGTCTGCAAAGCTATGGAAAGGATCATCATGGACCTCATAAATAAAGATATTGGGGACCTACAGACACTGGATTCTACCCAGTTTGGCTTTGTTAAGGGCAGATCCTGCCTCTTAAACCTGGTTGACTTCTTTGAAACAGTCACCAAGGCCATTGACGAAGGGAAGGTGGTCCACACAGCCTATCTGGACCTCGCAAAAGCCTTGATACAATACCCCACTCGGGCATTATAGATAAGCTCACCAGCTTAAATATAAACCCCTATGTCACTAGATTGGTTGCAAACTGGCTCAAGGACAGAACCCACATGGTTAGAATTGCTGGAGCCATGTCAGACTCCAAACCAGTTACAAGTGGCATCCCACAAGGCTCAGTCCTGGGACCTCTCTTGTTTGGTATATATTTCTCGGAGGTACAGGCCAACACGGAAGGACTGTGGCTGACCAAGTTCGCAGATGACTGCAAACTGGGCGCCATAATCGACTCTCCAGCCAACACAAGCATCCTCCAAAAGGGCCTCATAGAAACAGACAACTGGTGCCAGAGCCATGGCCTCAAGCTAAACACCAAAAAGTGTATAGTCATCCCCTTTGGCAAAAACAAAGTGCCCACAAATTACCACATAGGTGGTAATCCATTACGTACAGAAGAAGTAATTAGGGACCTGGAGACCCAAGTTGACAGCAATCTCTCATTTGACAACCACGTGGCCAAAGTGGTTAGAAAAACATTTTATATAGCCCACCTAATCATGAAGGGATTCACATCTAGATTAGGGGAGGTCATCGTGCCTCTTTACTCATCCCTCATCAGGCCCATAATCGAGTACAATGCCCCTTTTGGGATGTACCTTACCAAACACCTGCAGCAACTGGAAAGACCCCAAAAGTACCTCACCAAGAGGATCAAAGGGCTCAAACAGATGCCATATGCTGCCCGGTTAAAGAATCTCCAGCTCTACTCAGTGGCATACTGCCTGCTCAGAGGTAACCCGTGCCTGACGTATAAGGCCATGTCCAACCCGGAATTAAGGGACATGCTGCACCTCAAAAATCCAAATCCCATCGAGCTACACGCTCGAGAGACTTGAACCTCAGCACTGAAATAAATAGGACAAGCTGGAGGGACAGATTCATAACCCAGAAGCTCCCTTCACTCTGGAATAAAATCCCAGTCCAGGTTAGGCAGAGTTCTTCAATGACTCTCTTCAAGAGGAATCTTGATGAGTGGATGGGAGATCGTAGGTTTACCCCGGGTATCACTTCTGTGTCACTGTTAGACAGAGGCACAGTATACTAACCTCGAAAAAGGGCATAGCAAAATTAATTTAAAATGGGTGGCAAAAGCCAAACATACTAGGCTTATAAATGCCCTAGGGCAGATAGCCTAGTATGAACCTATGAACCTATGAACAAGAAAGGTTGTGTGTTGAACATCTCATTAATAATAATGATATTGTCATTTTGCCGGCCGACAAGGGTGGGGCTGTGGTGGTTCATAACTGGGTGGATTATGAGCCAGAGGCAGAGCGACAACTATCTAACAAACTTCACTATATGGCTATGCCCATTGATCCAACTAGTAAGTTTAAACATGATATTGACCAATTTTTGAATCTAGCGGAAGAGGAGGGTATTATTACTCATGATATGTGCTATCATCTAAAGGTCAATCAGCCAAGACAACAATATATCTTTTTGTTGCCTAAGATTCATAAAGATCCCAATAGACCACCTGGTCGACCAATTGTATCTGGCAGAAGCTCGGTGACTGAGCCCTTGTCAGAGTTTCTTACACAACATCTTAAACCTTTGTTGCCTCTGATACGGGCTAGAATACAAGATACTACACAGTTCCTTGCCATTATATCTGACATGCAACTAGAACCGGGCTGGCTATTATGTACTCTGGATGTCACCTCTTTATACACTAGTATCCCCCATTGGGCAGGACTCACTGCTTTACAATATTGGCTTGATTGGGTGAATATGTACAGACCAGGATTTAATACCCTTCTGGTTTGTATGGCTGAAATGGTACTTACCCATAATGTCTTTTATTTCAAAGGCAGATGTTTCCGGCTATGGGGGCTTCTTTTGCCCCTATATATGCAGACCTGTTTATGGCTTACGTTGGGGAATAATTGATTTATGATAGTAATCATAATATTTTTATGAATGAATTAGACATTTGGAGGAGATATCTTGATGACTGCTGGTTGGTGTGGAAAGCGGATGAGGCATTTTTATTTGAATTTATGGAATATTTGAATTTCAGCAAGTGGAGTGTTGAATTTAAGTTAACTTTTGATAGATCCGAAATCACTTTCCTGGATGTGCTAATTAAGAGAACTGAGTTAAACACTTTGAAAAGTGATGTATTTAGAAAGTTTCCTCAGTTCAACACCCTACTTCATGCCACGAGCTTCCACCCACAACATGTCATCAGGAATATCCCCAAATCACAATTTCTTCGTATTAGGAGAATTTGTTCTGATTCCTCCATGTATGCTCACCATCGACAGGAGCTAACAGCCAGATTCAAGAGTAGGGGATATCAAGCAGGTGACATCACTAGGGCCAACCAGTTTGCTAATCAACAAGATAGGACACAGTTGCTATCATATCATTCTAAGCCAATAGATCAATCTCAGGAGCTTAGATTAATTACTACCTATGGCAGGAACACTAGGAGCTTCATGAATATTATTCAGAGACATTGGTATTTATTACAGTCAGACAATATATTGAATGATTATATCAAAGATCGGTGTTCTTATTCTTTTCGTAAGGGTCGGTCATTGGGATCATTATTTAGTCATTATAAAAGGGTTCACAATTATCCTTCCAATCCCCCTGTCCAAACAACAATTACTGTGCAACCTTTGGTAGGTTGTCATCCATGTGGGCACTGTTCATATTGCCCGAGGGTGCTAAAGTCAAGCAGTTTCACTAGTCATAATTCTCCAAGTTTATAATGTTTCTTTTTTTGCCAATTGCAGTACCAGTTGGGTTATCTATTTAGCACAATGCAGCTGTCGGGCATTTTATGTGGGACAGACTTCCCAACTCTTTAAATTAAGGGTAGGGGAACATTTAACTGACATCAGAAACAAAAAAGTTTTGAGTTCTTTATATAAACATACACTTAAACATCCCACTGGGTTTTCAGCTTCATGGTCATTGACCTTATCAGGTTCAAGAGTCCAGATGTCCATGCACTGCACGTGTTATTAACTAACAAAGAAAAAATGTGGATTGTCAAATTTGGAGCTTTATTTTCACCTGGGTAGTATGACCAATTTTAAATTATTTTGCAACAGATTATTATATATATTTTTTCATTGTATTTTTGAAACATATAGATATCTTGTCATATATTAATTATTTAATAATTTTATCCACTTGAGAGCGCTGTAATATTTAGTATAAATGAATGTGTGCAATTAGCGTTCGTAATGCATTATTTTTGTGGTGTGGTCACTGAAGAAGGTGTTTGCCGAAACCGGTATGACCCCACTGGGGTATTTTCTCGTGGAGGAATGATGGAGCAATAAACTCTTTGTTGGAAGTCTACACTGGAGTGGTGGCTTTTTGTTGCTGTTTGGTTTATGAGGTACAGCCGTGCACTTGCTATTCATGCAGGCAGCAGTGTTTTATTGGGAGGCAAACAGGTCTATATCTTTTATCAACATGTTGAAAGTCTTTGGTTTCAGTTTCCACTCGTGTGGGTCCATGAGATTTCTGCTTAGTTCGTCTGCCAGTGTATTTAGTTTTCCTGGCAGGAATTGAGCCTGTAGATGCACTTGGTAGCTCAAGGTTGTGTTCCACAGAGCCATGGCTAGTCTGCAGAGGGGGTAAGAATGGATACCTCCCTTCTTGTTTATGTATCACATAACAGTGGTGTTGTCCGTCTTTACCATTAATTTTGGAATAACCAAAAAGGTGTTTAAGATAGAAAGGTCCAGGATAGAATGCCATGAGTTGTCTTTTTTGGGTACCAGGAAAAGTCTTGAATAGAAACCTTGTCCCTTTTCCTCTTCTGGTACAGTTTGAATACCCTTTATGCTTAAGAGGTTTTGAGCCTCTGCTCACTGATTTGGGGGTAGATCTCGCCAACCGTTTGGGGTTGGTAACGTGTGGAAGTGAAATCTGTATCACTGGGAAACTATATTTAAAACCCATTTGTCTTGGGTAATAAGTTCCAAGTTTTTTGCCTGCAGAGCAATCTTTCCCCCTAAAAGAGCAATCAGTTGAGAAGTGCTTGGAAGTTTTAAAGTTAAGTCATTGCAACAGTTTACCATAGGGGGAGTCTTACTACTCCTGATTTGGAAGTGGGAGCCCCCCACTGCTTAGTCCTGTGCATACCCTGGGACTGAAGCCTGGGTGTTCTGCTGGTTCTGGGTTTGGACTAAGAAGGCCTGGAAGAGGCAGGAAAAGACCAATTCTTAGAGGGCCAATGCTACTAAATCTTGGAGGTTGTACTTGCAGGAAATCTTTAACTGTTTGCATAGATTTAGCTTTTTCTTCCATCTTTTTAAGAACTTCTTCTGCTTTGTTGCCAAACAGGCGGTCCTGATTTAAGGCTGCATCCAGCAATTAAGCTTTAACATGATCTGGCAAAGATTGCTCCTTAAGCCAAGCATGCCTTCTACGTACAGACCCAGTGACAAAAGCCCTGCAAGATGCCTCTAGTGAATCAAAACCACATTGAAAAGTATGCTTTCCAACCTGTTCCGCAGAATGCATTAAATCCTGTAAATCCTTATTTTCAGCACAATCGTGAATCAACATCATTTTCTGTTTAAGCAATCCAATAATATGCTGCTGATACTTTTGAAACTGGCAGTTTAAGGTCCTAGTGGTCAAGGTTGCAGAAGTGTATACTTTCTTACCCCATCTATCTAGCACCCTGGAGTCTCTATCAGAAAGGGTAGGATTTTTGGCAGTAGTAGCCTTAATGCCTTTGGGTCTCTGTGAAATGGTCTCAGGATCCACAGTAGGATTTTTCAAAAGGAACTTCTGAGAGTCAGGAACCCTGTAATATCTATCAGGTTTACTGAGAGCAGGAGGTAAAGAGTCAGGAGCCAAGCTAGATTCCGAAAAGGCATCATCAACAATGTCTAGTACAGGAGGGATAGATAAAGGCCTGTGTTGGGGCAGGAGTAAAAAATCCCTAAGCCTCTTTTTAGAATCAGAGTAATCCTGGCTTTCCCTGTGGAAGTGTTCCCTAAGAGTATGCAGGGTTTCACCAAAAGAGAAATCCCCTGAGGGGGAAGCAGAGGGAATACAGTCCTCTGCATCAGAAACCTCATAGGTAGATAAGGGTAAATCCTGGTCATCAGAGGAAACAGAAATTTCAGAATCCTGGTCAGAAGTATCATAAGCAAATTCAGTCCTAGGTCTCTTAGACGGGGAAGTTTGGCTTCCCCTGATTAAAGTAATAAGGTCTTCAGCCATTCTTATTTGTTTTTTAGGCATAGAGGCCTGACCATGCGGTCTGGGCATCAGTTTTCTAGGCATAGTTCGAGTTTTAGGCCTTGAAGAAGAAGATGGCATCCGTTTTATGCAAGTCAGTAGGCCTGAATACACCCTCAGAAGCTGGTGCCTGCACAGCGGCTCCGGACCCATCCAAGGTAGAGACATCCGCAGGTTCCACAGTTGATGCATCTCATGGCATACCGGACTCCGAAAGGGTCTCAGTAGAGGCCTGCGAATCTGAAATAGCAAGTATCAGGGGCTGCAAAAGCGCCTCACTGTGTACCGGCGTACTGGCGACTGGCTTAGGAGAAGTGTTGTCGGCAGCTTTAGACCTAGGCTGTCTGTCTCTGTCTTTATCTTTGCATTTTTTCGGAATGTCGGTAGTCAGATGGCTTACCGAAGACATATATCTGGATAATTGAACCGAGTACCAAAATATTTAGAAGCATAAATATACTGGCGACGAATAATTTGTTGCTTAAATAAGGCACAAAACCGACAGCAAGGTTAGTTATGGTAAGGGCCTAGGCAAGGAATACATTATGAATGAAATTCTTTGTGAGGTATTTGCTTTCTACAAGAAATACAATTATTGACTTTTACTGACATTAGTTTAGAGCAAGAAAAAGTTTTCCCAATGGGGTACTTAGCTTTAGTTGAAGACTTTGGTTCTGAAACTCGAAAATGAAAATTTCAGGAGTCGGCCGACCAGCACTTGCAAACTGCTTCTGCTTCGGGCACCGCACGGCAAGAAAGGCTGATGTAATGGCATCGGCTGCATACTTTATACCCCTGACTACCTGACATCACGGAAGCTGAGACTGCAACCGACGCAGGACACAAGACTTTGATAATCAGGCCGACTGAGGGCTACTGCAAGCAGATAACCCAAATATGATGACTGCAACAGTGAAACACGAAGAACATCAGTACTGTTTTTCATTCCTGCCTCAGTGACATTTTGGGTAGATTCCCACGGTTAGCCATACATGGGAGATGGAAGGATAAGGATCCACTAGCAACTGCAAAATAGTCCTAGCACAAACTTCTCTAAACCCTGAAAAGGAATCTAATTTGTAGTGCTTTGTGAAGGTATGAAAAGAGGACCAGATTGTTGCTTCTAGAATGCTTCTAGAGTCTGCCCCTTTCCAATATGCCATCAAAGAGGACAGCTCTAATCGAGTAAGACTTAACCTTGCCTGGAAAAGATTTACCATGGTGGGAGTAACAGAAAACAAAAGCAGAGGACAACCACCCTTGACTTTTCTTGGTCCCCATATAGTAGACAAACAGCTGTTCAGCATTTCTAAATGGCTTTGCTCTGTTAATGTAGTACCTGAGCTGCCTGTGTACATCCAGGGTATGTAGAATCTTTTCTCCCTTGTTTTTTTTTTTTTTTTTTTGATCAGGATAAAACACTGGGAGATGAATGGCTTGATTCATGGTAAATTTGAAACAACTTTAGGCATAAATGATGGATTAGCACTTAACACAACCCTGTCCTTGTGAAAAAGTAGATGAGAAAACCCCACCATGACAGCTTTCAGCTCAGAAACTTAACGTGCAAGATGTCTTAGCAGTAAGTATAACAGTCTTCCAAGTAATGAACAGGAGATCAGCCTGAGAGGCAGGTCCGATACGAGGTAAGGTTAATACATAAAGAACATCGTTGCGATCCAAGGGAGGAGGAATTTCATAAACTGACCATAAAAAAGACAAAAGATGGAGATCCATGGGCATACAAGCTGAGATGGATGCAAGATACTTTGATAAAAGCAAGTAGCTCACGCAAATATTTCAAACCAGAGGGGTCAAAGACATTTTAGGACTTCTGTTACTAGCTAGGTACCACCTAGAAAACATCTTCTACTTGTAAACAATTTTTTTCTAGATGGAGAATTTGTACATCCACATATGACAATTGCATAAAAGTTATCAAAATAGAATCATCCAAGTTGTCAGCTACATTTGCTCTAAGATGGAGTATACCATTCACCCTTGATGCTGTGTGAGCAGCTCCAGTCTGTGACGAAGCTTGTGGTAATTGCCTTTGGCCAATTACATTAAAAGGAAGAACCAACTTTGCCTGTGCCAAAAGGAAGTAACCACAATGATACTTGGTAATTATTTCTGAATCTTTAGAAGCAAATTGGGAATCATTTGAAAGGATGAAAATGCATACAAGAACATTCTCAGAACATTCTCAGCCATGGGAATAATAGATCATCTGTCTTCCAAGCATGGCTGCAAGGACATCTTGAACAGAATCTTTTCAGTTGTCTGTTTTGAAAGGAAGCAAACAGAATGATTTGAGATATTGCTCACATCTGGCTCAAGTCCTGAAAGACGTCTATATGGAACTTCCATTCTTGAGGGTCTATCCAGGAACTCTCTGCCTCAGTGTTTTGCTTTGATGGAATATATGTAGCTTGAAGAGGTAGACAATGCTGTACAGCCAGCTCACAGGCCATCAGGTACCATGTTAAGACAGTGTTGTCAGTGACCACTAAAAAAGGAGCAGAGTCCATAAATAGTGAAGAACTTTTATAGCAAGAATCACTGCTAACGTGTTTTTTTTTTACATTTATGTGTTTGGTGTGTCCTGAGACCCCATAAACATTGCACTTAGACTTCCATCAACACTTCTTCCCACAGAAAATCTGAGGAGTCCATCTGGATAGATGGGACTGGGATCTGAAAAGAGAAAGGGAAAGGGAGTCCTTGATTCAGGGGCAGTTGATCCCTCTACCACTGCAGTTCCTGTTTCACAAATCCCCAAATCCCAGTACCGAAACCTGGAAATCCAGGGGATGAAGGTGTGGGGTCCAACAATTCCCCACAGAATTTTTCTCACGTGCAGTCTGTCCAGTGGTATCATTAGCATCAGTAATGCCATAAGGTATAGCATTTTGAGGAACTCTCTTGCTGAGGCCATATACAGAAGAGAGAAATCAACAAAATGCTCTGATAACTCAGAACTTTGTCTTCTGTCAGGAAGGCCATACTTTTTACTTTGTATAGCCAACACCCAGAGAAAACAATTTGTTGAGAAGGTGTGAGGGAGGACTCTTAAAGGTTCAATTCCCAGGTGGAAAAAGAGGGATGCAACCTTGTCTAAGGATGTCAGGCTCTTGAATACAGAATCTGCACAAATCAGCAAGTTGTCCAAAAAAATAAAAGTAAAACTGTAGATGCCTAGGGTTCTGTAACAGCAAACCACTGGAGCCACCCAAGGTCCAATAGACAGTCCAAAGGTTAATGCAAAAAACTATTGATGTAAGCCAGACACAGCAAATCTCAAAAATTTCCTGAAATTAGCATTCTTAAGATCTAGAGTCACCATGAAATGGTGGTATGGAATCAACGCTGGGACTAATTGTAAAGTGAGTATTTTGAATTATTAGAATTTTACAAAGGTGTTTAGAAAGGACAAATTTGGGAAAGGTCTCTAGGAGTGCTCCTTTCTTGGTTCCAAAAGATTCTGGAGTAAAATCCTTTGTCTATCACATGCACTGGTTCTATCCCCCCCTACGTCTACCATGTGATAGAGTATTGCAGAAAACAACACTGTCTGGTCTGGTGAGTATGGGAAAATTCCACTGAAACAAGGAAGATTTTCTGCCCACTCCCAAGTGTATCCTCTCCAAATTATTCTCAGAACCCAATGGTCTTAGAGTATTTGTGGCCAGGATGCAGGGCTGAGAGAGAACCTGGGGGTAAGAAGAAGAGAAGGAAGGGCAGTGGGGGTATAGGGGTTCTCTGTGACTTGGCATAATCATTTCTTTGCAGAGGAATGACCTTTTCCTGAAATGAACCTCTTTTGTTTGGTTTCAAAGAATTATCCTGCCACTTCCTTTTATATCCCTGACTTTTGTTTGACTGAGATTTTTGTTTGTTTTGCCCCTTGTAGGAAGATGCCCTTGTTTAGGGTGAACTTGGGTAGAAGAAATATGTTAAATAACCCATGCATTAAATTTGCCTCCATCGTCCCAGTGTTTGGGAATCTGTATAAAAGAGGGCCAAAACACCAATTCAGAACTTATAGGTGCATTCAACATTTTGGCTTTTAAATCATCAGTGAAATTCTGATTATATAATAAAGCATACCATCTTAATACAAAAGAAGAAGCAGCATTTCTCAAGATTGTATCTGCAAGTTCAAGCACACCTCTCAAATCATGTTTTAAAACCTGAGTCAAATTACAAACAACTGAAATCCACAAACATCAACTTCTTCTTTTTCTTTCAGCTGTTCCCATTAGGGGTCATCATAGCGGATCATCTGTTTCCATTTCTTCCTGTCCTCTGCATCTTGCTCTGTCAGACCAACCACCTGCATGTCCTCTCTCACCACGTCCATAAACCTTATCTTAGGCCTTCCTCTTTTCCTTTTACCTGGCAGCTTCATCCTTAGTATCCTTTTCCCAATATACCCAGCATCCCTCCTCAGCACATGTCCAAACCAATACAATCTCACCTCTCTGGCTTTGTCTCCAAACCGTCCAACCTGGGCTGACCCTCTAATATACTTATTTTTAATCCTGTCTACCCTCGTCACACCCAGTCAAATCTTAACATCTTTAACTCTGCCACATCCAGCTCTGACTCCTGCCTTTTTGTCAATGCCACTGTCTCCAACCTATATAACATAGCTAGTCTCACTACCCTCTTGTAGACCTTCCCTTTCACTCTTACTGGTACTCGTCTGTCACAAATCACTCCTGACACTCTTCTCCACCCACTCCACCCTGCCTGTACTCTCTTCTTCACCTCTCTTCCACACTCACCATTACTCTGAACTGTTGATCCCAAGTATTTAAACTCATCCACCTTCGCCAACTCTACTCCCTGCATTCTCATCATTCCTCTATCCTCCCTCTCATTCACATACATATATTCTATCTTAGTCCTGCTGACCTTCATTCCTCTCCTCTCTAGAGCATATCTCCACATCTCCAGGGTCTCCTCAACCTGTTCCCTACTCTCACTACATATCACAATGTCATCTGCAAACATCATAGTCCATGGGGACTGTTGTCTGATCTTGTCTGTCAACCTGTCCATTGCCACTGCAAATAAGAAAAGGCTCAAAGATGATCCTTGATCTAATCCTACCGCCACCTTAAACGCATCTGTGTGTGTGTGTGTGTGTGTATATATATATATATATATATATATATATATATATATATATATATATGAACACTCATCTCTGAAAAGCTCTAATCTTTAAAACTGGCTAAACAAATATCAACTCTTTTAAACTAGGACTCACACTTGCATTACATTTCAATTGCCACTACAATTCCTTTTTGTCCAAATGCAACCCCAAAGGGCCACATCTTGGATTTTCAATATTCTCCAAGACAACAAATTTAAAACAATGTGTAGGATACAATTTAATGTGCCTAGCCAAAGCATTTGTTCTTGTGCTTTAGAAACAGCATACACATGTTCCATTATCCTATCTTTTACCACCTTTTCCGTCCTGTCCACATAGAAAGTGGTGCAAGACTCCCATAAGACTGTATACACCACTCTTTTTGAATTGCAGTTTTAATTTCCTTGCATTTGATACGTCTTCCCACTGATAACAAATGCCTGGGTACATTTTATATAGGGGCAAGCTTTACAAAACCCACATCTTTTCATAGTAAAAACGTGATTGTCTGGGGAAGAAGTAACAGGCATTTCCACGAAATCTTTTAAGTTTTTACCTCTCCTGAAAATTATTGTTGTCTTGTCTCCTAACTTGTTAGCCAACTCATGATCGTCCCTGATAATTATCCAATTTTTCATAATTATTCTTCTAAGCTCTGCTTGATCTAAATAAAAAGTGGTGATAAGAAACTCTTATACTTGTCATTCAGAGGCAAAACAGTTCCACTTATTCAAGTCATTACTTCGGGCCCCCCATTAGATAGTGACTCTCCCATGCTACTTGGAGGTGTGAACTGTGGCTTTAAAACAGGTACATATACATTGTTCTGTCTTTTAATCATGACTTCATCTACAGATGAATCAAAAAAGGCATCCGGATATCCACGTCCTAAAATCATGGATTTTAACAAAAAACTTTCTTTCACGAAGTATTCATATGATGATGTCATTTGTGCTGCCGAAACCATCTGCCATTTTAAGACTGCCTTTTTCTGCTGGAGAGGATGATAACTTTCAAAATGTAAAAAAAAAAAACATTTGAATACATGGGCTTCCTGTATATTTTAGGCACCAAACACACATTGGTATCCTAAGTGCCACATCCAGATACGCAATGGTGTGGTCATTCACCTCGAATGAAAACTTTAGAAAACCCGTACAGCTGTTGATATATTCCTTGAAATTCGAAACTGCCTCAAGGTGCCCTGCTCATATGAGAAGAATGTCATCCTGGTATCTAGTGTACATGGTCCAGGATTCTTTGAAGCTACTGTTAAACAAAAACTTCTCCTCCCAGGTAGTCATAACTGCATTACCATAAATGACCCCACAAGCTGCACCCATGGCCAAACCTTTTGTTTGCAGAAATAACTAGTTTTCAAAAAATATATAATTGTTATACAAAACAAATTCCATAAGATTACAAAGCAAATTAATTTTATCCAAATCCGAATGAAAACGTAAAAATTCTGCAAGCCATTCCAGTCCCACATCACGTGGGATCACTGAGTACAGATCTTTTACATCAATTGTAACAAACAGGCCATGAGTGACTATCCCCACATCGCTACACATCTGTAAAAATTGCCAAGAATCCATTACCAGGTGTTCACCACTTGAACATATGGTTTCACCTTAAAATCCAGGTACTTTGCAATAGGTGACATGATGGAATTCCTGGCATCCACAATTGGACAAAATGGCAGATTAACTATGTCCCTGTGGAGCTTAGGAACTCTGAATAATGTGGGGATAACAGCCTCTTTTATACACAAATACTCATATTCTTCCTTCTGAATTTGACCCTGCATAAACATATCAAGCTCTGGAGTGAAGAGCAACAGAAGTTGCTATAGCTGTAGTTGAATGTGCTTTGATATTGTGAGGTTTAGGCTCATTTGTACGTGAATATGAAAAAGCAATACAATCTCTGAGCCACTTTGATAAAGTGACTTTTGATACAGAATAGCCCATTTTTGGACCAGAGAAGGAAATGAAAAGTTGATCTGAGTTGGGGATAGATTTAGTCCTAAGTAAAAACATAGTTGCCTATGTACTTCCAATGAGACAGTATTCCCCTTTATTGGAAGTGTTTGGAAAAAACACTGGGAGTTCAATGGATTGGTTCACAGAAAAATCAGAAATCACTCTGGGGAGAAAAGATGGACTAGTACGCAGTGATATTCAGTCTGTATGAAAAATTAAGTACGGTCTCTTGATGTATAAGGCTTGTAATTCTGATATCCATCTAGCTGATGTGACAGCTACCAAAAATAGAGATTTCCATGATAGGAATTTGAGATCACATTTTGCAGCAGGCTCAAAAGGGAGTAAAGAGAGAGACTGTAGTTCTAGGGAGAGATTCCATGCCTCTAAATGACGCCTGATTGGAGGTCTGCTATGAAACACTCCTTTGAGAAAGGTCTTGCATAGGTGGGTGGAGAAGTGAAATGCCTTCTAATCCGTTATGAAAGTTGGAAATACCTGCTAAATGGATTCGTATGGTAGAAGCTCTGATTGCTCCATTCTTAAAAAACTCAGAAAGGTATTGAAGTATAACAGAGACCCGAGCTGAGAAAGGATCTAGCATCCATTCGTTAGACCAAAGAGCAAACCTTTTCCATTTATCTCTGTAAAGTTTTCTGGTGGATAGCTTATGGGAGGCCAGAATGATATCACAAACAAGTGAGGAAAGGGTTTCCTGTCTGGTGACTAATGGAGTGGAGAAACCAAGCTGTCAGCTTGAGAGTGGACAGATTTGGGAGAGTCAACCCTTGGGGGTGAAAAACTGAGTCTGGACGAGTGCCCAGGATCCATGGAGGTTGTAACAGGTGAGGCCAGAGGAAGGGGAACCACACTTGATGAGGCCAGAATGGGGCAATGAGGATCACCTTGCATCTCAACTAAATTGCTTTCTTAAAAAATAGGAGTATTAAGGGAATTGGACGATAACCATAGAGGAAACCCGTGGGCCAATCATGAGTCAGAGCTTCTTTCAGGGACTCCCCCTCTGGGGGAAAGAGGGCAAAAAAGCTGCTGCATTTGTTGTTCAAAGGGGAGGTGAAGAGATCGCACCAAGACTGGCCCCATCAGCTGAAAATTTCTGCCATCACTATTGGATTGAGACACCAATCGTATGGAAGGAGGATGCATCTGCTCAGCCTGTCCGCAGTCACGTTGGAACTCCCTGGGATATGCGTTGCTAAAAGAAAGCAGTCAGAAGCTATCGCTCAGTGTCAAATTCTCATGGCCTGTCAACACAGGGGGTAGGATTTGGTTCCTCCTTGTTTGTTTATGTACCAGACTACTGACATATTGTCTGAATTGCAATCATTCCTGATGGAAGGAGCGGATGTAATGCCTGCAACGCTAACAGCACCGCTCTTAACTCCAGAACATTGATATGCAGGTTGGCCTCTAAGCTCAACCACGTGCCTTGGACTGTCTTCTCCTGAAAATGGCCCCCCCACCCTATCAGGGAAATGTCCATGGTCACCGTGGTGTTAGGATGAGGAGTCTGAAAGGGGCGACACCAAAGTTCTGCATCTGGCCTCATCCACCAGAGGAGATCTTGCTTGCAAGAGTTGGTAATGAGGATCTGCGAGTTTAGGGGGTGAAGATTTGCCAACCATTGGGACAATAGGAGCCATTGTAAGAGTCCCATGTGTAATCTTGCCAGAAGAACTACCGGAATGGTTGCAGCCATGGACCCCAGAGCCTGGAGAACTTCTCTTGCTGACACCTTTCTTTGACAGAGTATCACCTGTACTTGCAATCTTAACCTCTGAAGCCTGTGAGCCAGTAGAGGTACCAGGCTGCCCCTATAAATTCCAGTTGTTGGGTAGGTTGTACGTTGGATTTCTCCCAATGTACGGTGGTGCCTAGGGACTCCGCTAGTGAGAGTATGTAATGGAGGGCCATGGTTAGAAGATGCTTAGTGGGGACGGAAAGGAGCCAATCGTCTAAATATGGAAACACCTGGAATCCTTGAAGTCTCAGATGAGCTGTCACCACTGCTAAACATTTTGTGAACACTCTGGGGGGCTGTCGAGAGACCGAATGACAGGGCTCGGAACTGGTAATTACTGGCTCCTAGCTGGAAGCGAAGGAGACTCCTGGAGCATTTGTTAATTTTGATGTGGTAATATGCATCCTGTAGGTCTATCGAGCACATCCAAACATCCTCCCATAAAAAAGGGAGAATGGATTGAATAGTGAACATGCGGAATTTGGTTTGAACCACTGATTTGTTTAAATGGTTGAGATCCAGAATGGGTCTCCAGTCCCCGGTCTTTTTTGGCACCAAAAAGAATCTTAAGTAAAAACTGGATCTACACTGGTCTGGAGGGACTGGTGGGATGACTCTTTTTTGACACAGCTTTCTTATCTCTGAAGTCGCTTCTTCCCTTTGATTGGGTAGAACATCAGGAAGGTTCTTTGTAGGTTTTGGCTGGGAGGTTAGAGGGATGTAGTAGCCTCTGGAGATTATTCTCTATACCCAACGATATTTTGTAACAGAGAGCCAGGCAGTTTGGTGCAGAGAAAAACGAGCCCCAACTGCTTCCTGAGGAAAGCAATCAGGCAACGCTTCAGGAGCATTGATAAGACCACCCAGAAAAAGAATCCCTGGAGTCTTGGTTTTTGGGGACCCCCTCTGCCCCTAAAGGGGCATCTTCCAACACTGAAACCCCCTCTGTCTCTAGGGGAATCCTCGCCACGTGCGTTACGGAAAGGACCTTGAGATTTTTTGTGCCATATTTTCCCACTCTTCGCCGCCACCATAGCGTCAACTGGCAAATCTCTGGACCAGTGGGGTGCTCCTCTGGGGGATCTTATCTGATCTCTGGGGAATGGCCTCAATAGAGTCAGGATTCTGCCACACACACTGCAAGACGAGCTGGACTAACTCGTCGGCAGGTGGGTCACCCAAGAGGTAGAAGGCCAACAGCAAAAAGCCTGCAGGAAGACGGACTCTCCTGAGGAAGGGTTAGAGGACTTCCAGCCACCCCCTCTGTTTCAATATTTCCAGGATGTCTCCAAAGGAGACATAGTCAGAGGGTGATCAAGGGGACCCCTCCACATCATCGTAGTCCGTATCCTCTGTCAAAGACTCTTAAGAAGAGTCAATGTGTTTCCTCATACACGCCTTCTTCCGAGGAGGCTCCTCAGTGGGGATATCTGAGGAAGACTCAGAAGGATGGGTACCCTGAACTAGGGTGTCCTGAGGCTTCTGCTGTCGGTGTACTGGGGAGGTGGCCCATAATAGCTGTGGCTCAGAGGGAGCAGGGCAAAGTTCCGACGTCGGAGTGCTTCCTGAAGCAAGCACCCTCTCCATCACCCAGAAAGCAAGCCCGCCTGAACAGGAATGGGAGCCCAAAACCAAGTAGGACAACCACGGAACCGGTGGTCACACCCCACTCCACCAGACCCACTCCTGAGGATGGAGCCTCAAGCAAGATCGGGGCAGACGTTATCCCTGGATCTGAGGATGGAACCGATAAAACACCCGGAACCGTGCTCAGGATGGAGGATTCCACCCCCCAACCATGAGTCTGAGGAAGGGAGGGTCCCAATGGAACCGAAATCCAAAGGGGTGGCCTCGAAGCCTCAGTGAGAGTCACTGTCAGCACCAAGGAACGGGTTTCATAGGTTCATAGGTAGGTTCATAGATAGGTACTAGGCTATTGGCCCTAGGGCCTATACAAGCCTAGGAAGTTTCCACAAAAGAAGTCGGAGCAATGGGCTTTGGAACCGACATATCTGAAGGAGGAGTATACTCCGCAGTCCTGGGAGCAACAGACCCAAACCACAAAGGGGGGGGGTGAGTCTTAGGAATATTTGTTATCCCTCTGGCTGTCAATAGCTGATCCAATAGGTGCACCACAATGAATTCGGAAAGACTCCTGGTGCACCTTGTGGATACTCCTGAAGGGGAGTCGGATCGGTCCAGAAAGGGGCTGTACGTCTGACCTAGAAACGGATCCAATGAAGGGGAGTATCGGCTCCATGGTGTTTGAGCTAGTGGCACCACAGTCTCTAATTTGGAGACAGGTAGTAAGGGAATCAGTGGCATAGAAAATGGAGGCACTCTGAGTCGAAGTTATCGGTTCCAAAGGAATTGTGTGCATCAAAACCGCTTTTGGTGTGGTAAAAGGTGAAAAAGTCAGTGCTGTAGCTGTTGTGGAAGGTAAGGTTGGAGCTGTAGTTGACATGAAAGGCAGGGTCAGTGCTGTAGAGGTCGGTGCCGAAGGTGGCACCGACATCGAAAATTCTGTAATGTCCATGACTTCGGTCAAAGTGGCAATTGAAGCAGAGCTCGGAACAGAAGCAGTAGTCATCGTCGGAGCCGAGGAAGCAATCCTATGCTCCGATGAAGATTTGTGGGCCTTATGTTTGTGAGACTTGCCCTTATCACCAGCCGGTGAAGAGGGATCTGAATGGGGACATTTCTTGTCCTTCACTGGAGGGGTTGAGACCTCTGACACAGAAAGGGCCTCTGAGAAAGGAGAAACTAAAAGGCCTTTCAAAATCAGTTTGTTTTTCCTTTCATTCAGCATCCACTGACTAAACTTAGACAAATATGGCAAGGAGGTTTAACAGAGAGGTGAGAAACCCCAAACATTAAACACAGTCATCGTGCAAGTCGCTGTTAGGGAGTTTACCATTGCAGAATGTGCAATGTTTAAACCCCGATGTCCCTTTTTTGTCAGACATTTCCATGCGCACAAAATACACACATTACTAGTATCTAAAAAGAAAGACGGAAGAAATAGAAAGAAGATGCCAACGATGGTATCAAGCGATACCACAAGGGTAAGGAGAGGGAGTACCAACGATGGTATAAGAAATACCCAATGGGTAGAGTGAGTTAGATAAAATAAGGGTAAAAGAGTGAGATTTGGAAAAAAGTTTAAAAAATACACAATTATCAATACAACAGAACACTTAGCTGGAGAGCTTGGTGAAATGCTGCTATATGGCTATGCGGCTAATGAGATCTGAGGTAACAGGGAGAAGGGCACTGTGGGTAGCAGCTTAGCTCGAGAGTTTTTGGTGTACGCGAGCTTGGTATTAGGCCTACACGGTTCCGTGGGGCTCAGAATTGAACCCATCAGTCATGAATGGGAAGAAGATTAACAACATCAGATGACAGGATAAGGGAATATGTGTATGGTATTTCTAAAGCACAAGAACAAATGCTTTGGCTAGGCACATTAAACTGTATCCTATGCATTTGTTTTAAATTTATCTTGGTAAAGTTGACTGAACATCCAAGGGGTGGTCCTTTGGGGTGGCATTTGGACAAAAAGAAACTGCAGTGGCAATTGAAATGTAATGCAAGTGTGCGTCTTGGTTTAAATGAGTTGATATCTGTTCAGCCAGTTTTAAAGCTTTTCAGAGATGAGTGTTTATACACACACACACACACATACATATATATATATATATATATATATATATATATATATATGTTTTTGTTAACAATTATTTTAGTGGTTGTTTAATTATTTTTTTCATCTTTTCTACGCACGCTTTTAAGTGGCTCTGTTAGTATTATGTGATGCATTATACAATGCTTATAATTGTGTGTGAGCTCTTTAAATGTAATACGATGAAAGTCACATGATGATGGGATGAGTTATAAATATGGTGGAACATTTAAGTGCATTTTATCTGATGAAGTCTGTCTATCACAGACGAAAGCACTAATCATGGTTGTTCTACTGAATAAGGTTGGACTAGTTGATGTTTCTGGATCCTGCCGGTTTTTATTGTGAAAATTACAATTTTTTTTCATATAATACTTTTGCTCTGCAGAAAATAATGCAGCAAAATCATCCAAACTGTACTCAAATTGTAAAATAAATGTCCACATATAGCCTCTAAAATTTAACATTCTAAAGGCCACATTAATAGAAAGAGTCATCCTTGTGCTCTGAAGATCTAACCATTTTCTCTCTTTATTGGGGGTACTGGATTAGATGTAGCCAAGGATTTTTTACTTGAGCAGGCAGCTGGGGAGACTGCGGCTGGGTCAGTTGTCAAATGAGAAAACAGACCTGTCATATCTGAGGAAACCCTATATTTTCTCTGAGCCTTTTCAGTGACTGCCGGAATACATGTTCTGCATGCAGCTTTCTAATCAACTTCCAAGGCCAGTAAATAATAGCCACATACCTGGACACCTCATCCTTTATACAATCATATACCCTGCCTAGCTCTCAAGTATTTCCTGACTGCTAGCAACTAAAAGCACCACTAAATACAGCAATCATCTGAGGAAAAGGGTACACTTTTGTGGACTTAATCTCAGGTTCACCTTCTGAAGAATCAGAGTGACTGGGCTCGGTGTCAACTAGGAAATCATTACTGCCCTCAACAGATCCTCATCATTCTCTGAAACAACCGAAGGGTCTCCAGACAAACTAGCACTACAGCCTTGTATGGGAACACAACCACCAGAATTATCTGGCTGCAGAACACTCTTAGCCAAAGAAACCACATCAGCCTTATAAACAGCTATAATCTGATTATCAGTGGTGTTCTTGTGAACTTCACTACTAGATAAAATATCAGAAGATAGATTATTAGGACTGGCAAGGAGTCTCTTACCATGGACTACTTATGCACCTAAAGGGTTTGGTTCTCCCATTCCTACACCAGGTACTGGAACAGCCCCAGAGAATTTGACTAAACCCCTTTTCATAGTGGCCAGCAAAACTACACTAGAGAGAAACAGGGCAAAAGGTAGGTAAGTGGTCTGCGGACCGAGCAGTAGTCCCATCAGAATCACTAACCATTGGCTGAGCCATAGTTTAATTTTGTTTCGTTTTATTTTTAGGTGTAACCAATTTGATGGGGGAGGGTACCAGAGTTAAGATCCATCAAGTCAAGGAAATAATGGTCTCACAATACTGCATAATGTATAACAATAAGCACTTAAAGTTTCTAGGAATAAGTATGCCCCCACACAACTAATTCTGCCAAACTGTTCTATTATCACAAAAAAAAAACAGTTTGAAATGTAATCAGAATTCCTTTGCAACTAACAGAAGTTAAAGAATTTACAGTATGCAGAGTCCAAACACCAAATCAACTAATGTGCAAAACCATTGTTAAAAATATATCCACACACTAACCGCGATAATTTAACTTCTTATTTTCTTGTCAGAGAGAGTAAGCTTTCCACAGTACATTCAAATAACTTAATTTGCGGGAAAAATAGCATCTGCTGTTAAAAACACACAGAGCACAGTCATACATACTGTAAATAATGTATAAATGTTGAAAAATCGAAATCTGTATGGTCAAGACCATATAATCAAGTTTTTGAAAACTCAAAGCTTTTGAATGGAGATTGTGGTACAATGTGGATCAGGAAATGTACTCTTTTTCTCACTGTAGAGTGATCTTGGAGTTGGTATATTTAATTTGCAGGGGATGTGGGGGGTGCAGAGGGACTTTGCAGGCCCCCCTGCAAAAATGTAAAAAAGTTAGATTTTTGTGTGTGTGCTTTGTGTTTTTTTTTTTTTTCTTTTTAATGTTTGAGTTTTCAGAAACTTGATCATATGGTCTTAACTAAATGAATTTCGAGTTTCAGAAAACTCGATCATCTGACACAGACCTAGATATATAAATATATATATATATATATATATATATATATATATATATATACATATATATATATATATATATATATATATATATATATATATATATATATATATATATATATATATATATATATATATATATATATATATATATATATATATTTATACACACACACACACACACACACACACACACACACACACGTATGTATACACGGGTCAACTTCAGTAGACTGAAATGCCATATCACCAACTTTTAAAACACCATGACTAGAAGAACAAAGTTTCATATGAGTAAAACTTGACATTACAAATGTTTTGAACACTCAGTGTTTGAAATGACGACAGTCTGAGGTGAGCGGAATAGGAAATCCACTCATTTCTGCAATGTAGTGCAATCCTGGAGTTGGTATACTTAATTTGCAGGTGGTTTGGGGGCACAGCCCCTCAAACAGAGGTTTGGGGGTCACATGCCCCCTGCAGCAATGCTTTGTTTGGAATTTGGTAGTTGTCATTGCAGGTAAGATTTCTTACTGAATATTCATGTCAGTTCTATAGTTACCGATATGAATATTCAGTGGGTTTTGTTTGGGTTTTGATTAGTGGGCAGATTAATTGAAAAGTTATCATTTCCGCTGTTTATATTTTATTATATATTATTGACATTATTACAACTTTCTGGGATGAGCTTTTTGTTATCGGTGCAGCTGCCTGGAAGGCATTCATTGAATTGTGTTTAGTAGCAAGTACACATTTTTAAAGATACAGAAAACTATTTTACGGGAGGTGTTTTGAACTGTGTATTGAACACAGTTGTTATCTTCACCAGTCGGGTAAATGAAAGTCAGGTATTTGCAGTTTCAGTGTTTTGAACTTTTGGCCACATGGTCCCTGAGTTTTAAAAGTCAGTGATGTGGCATTTTGGTCTACTGAGGTAGACCCATATATACACATACATACATACAGACACATAAACACATATATTTCTCTTTTAATAAATATAAAAATAGAAAAGAATAATAAATCTAATAATAAAACAGGAGGAAGGGAGTCCACTAATGGGGCTTGTCTGAGCAGTAAGCCAGAACAATCAGCACTGGATCCTGTACAGCATCACAGGACTTTCTTCTCTGCATGGCAGAAAAAGACTGAACACTAACTTCCAGTGACACGTGAAGGCTTCTATCTTAGGATATGCTCAGCCAATCAGCTGTCACAGGAAGACAATGAAAGCTTTTGAAAGCTAGCCAGTACTGGGTTACTTTGGCAAATAAGCCAAAAGTGCCACCAAGGCAGTGGGAATAATGAACATTCACTTTTCAGTGTATACTTTTCAGTCACACATTTCTGCAGCTCCTTATATAATAACATTTCATAATTATTGCTTGATGTTTCTTTATTCTTAACATCACTCGTGAGATCATATGTATAAACAACAGATTTAGATGCTACCAAGTACCTGGAATTTGTACTGCTTCACATCTGCTTGAATTTAGAAGACATCTGTAGATTCCGCCAGTGCGATTTCCCTGTTTGCTTTGTTTGTATGGAGCACTAACAACAATCCTGTGGTAAGAATAAATTAAATGAAGAAGTAATATAATGTTTGACTTAAATGTGCATTTTAAATTATATCTGTAATCAGATGTAACATGACAAACACCCCCTGTACTACAGACCAAACAGCAGGTGTCATAAGTTACTTACCTGTGCTGGAAATATTCTGCAGTATGAGTCACTGTCTACATAAAAGCAACATGAATGAATTTGTTTTATGCATTTATTGATAAAACAGCAAAACTATAGACTTTCAAGGTGTTACAAAAATTAAAAGATGGGCTATAAGATGGCAAACCAATCTGTTAATGTGAGTTAAATGTATACACATACTGAATATTTACAGGATAATTATGGAAGACAACACAGCCACGACAATATATTGATGTATTTCTAGAATATGCATAAAGAATGACCCTAGTTTTCTAGGCTAACTACAAATGTGGCCATAGCAGTAAAAAGGCAATTGTATGTGGCAAGAATCAAACATATGGACTTACTAAAGTGTTAGAGCTAGATGAGCAAGTCAACCCATGTCCAGAGTAGGAAAATAAGGCAGTCAGAGGAAGGCAGTTTGGCATCTGAAGCTTTCCCAGGCAATTAGCCCTCATCCCATTTACCTACAATGCTTTTCAGAGTGCTCTTCCTTTCCAGATCTCTGTCATGCCAGATTAAACCAGAACAGAATTTACTGGAGCAGCACAACCTCTAGATTATACCAGCAAAAAAGCATGGGGAAGGAAGTTATGCATGTTGATGAGAATTGTCCTGGTCATCCACCTTTGATATTATGATAAGTGCATAACTTTTACTTAAGGTATGAGTCTGTTCATGGTTGTTAAAAGTATGGCAGTAGCTAAAGCTCATTCTCCTGGGTGATCATTATGAGAATACATCTCTGGTTGTTTTTTTCTCTGTCTATGTAAAATCTCAGCTGCGTGTGAATATCCATAGACTTCACCAAATATTTATCTCTGCTAAAATAGTAAGAATATAGGCATATACTAGGATTTGGTTCAATGTCTACCTCACAAATAAATGTGTTTGTTTGCAATGTCTCACTCTATGAGAAATACTCACTCATGAAAAATAATCCAAGGAGGTTTAAAAACATGTTTACAATTCAGGCACTCTTCAACCTGAAGTAATCGCCACTATAAAAAATGTCTACCCAGATAAAAATGTCAGTTTTTTTCAAAGCTAAATTACAAATTCCACGAAGAGGTGGGATCTTTCAATGGAAGCCTAATTAACAGGGTACCTCTCAAGATGGCTAACAGACATTAAAAGCAATGAATTAGAACCTTTACAAATATTAGAAATGGCAGCAAGATTAGCCTTTATCGAAGAATAACTAAGACATGAATAAAAAATTCTGTGAAAGACAGCTTAGCACAGCAGGAATCAGAGATATGAAGGGATCTAAACTTTTAGAAGTAGCCCAAACAAGTCTGGATCATGCAGCTGATATTTTACATGT
This sequence comes from Protopterus annectens, assembly GCF_019279795.1. Lineage (NCBI taxonomy): Eukaryota > Metazoa > Chordata > Ceratodontiformes > Protopteridae > Protopterus > Protopterus annectens. The sequence continues at coordinate 1,470,269,609 of NC_056744.1, forward strand.
CATGTGGAACTGTACTAAGATACATAACTTATGGTGTTCCTTGAGAGTAAGATTAGAGAAGATGGGATATGAAAAATCAACCCTTACTTGGGAGACAGCTATACTGTACATTAATATCAATCAACTCCCAAAAATATTAAAACATGTCTTTATTACGATGTGTACCCTTATTAAATTCTTTATTACTAAGAATTGGAATGTCATGTCACCAATTACATGGGAAAAAATTAGCAATCTTGCTATCAAATATATCTCATCTCACAAATTAATTTATTCAAAAACAAAAAACAAATGCTATTACCAAAAGTATTGGGGTTACTTGCTAGATATAATTCTTGACAAATAAAATTTGCATACAAATTGTCATGAAAAGTTAACCCTTAAATAAGAAATGAATGTAGTATAACCAGTCTTTCTTGTATCTTCTCCCTTTTCTTAGTATATGTGTAACTAGATATTTTCCCTAAACATACAAATAAATGGTTACATTTCTATTTTTACTTTATATACAGACTATCCCCATTCTAACTATCCCTTATGAGACCAAATGAACATAAGAATTCTCATACTTTACTTGACGATGTAGTGACTTCTTGTGTGTGTATATATATATATATATATATATATATATATATATATATATATATATATAAATTTCTTGGAATGAGATTGTTGTCTGTTTTCTTTAGATAGGTATTTGTATTGTTTATTTGTGTTTTTGAGTTACCGTATTGTTGTCATTATTTGAAAAAAGAAAATTGAACTAAAGAGATTTTGGAAAAAAAAAAGAAGTAGCCCAAACAAGAAAATGCATCCACTTACTTTGTTACATTTTTAAAGTATTACATTTTGGGACAGAGGTCAGTATCTGCACTAGCTGAGAGGGTTGGGTTCCTGGCCATTAGTGGAATTGGAATAAAACATGTCAGTAAAACTGAGGCCAAAGCAGGGGAAACCATACTTGTCAAGGCCAAAATGGGGCTATGAGAATGACTTTGGAATTGCTCTTCTGGGCTTTGTGAATGAATGTCACAACAAGAGGAAATGAAAAAGTGGCCATGAGTCCTGGGGACATTTCTAGGTAAGAACATCTGTGGAACATTCCCTTGGAGGAGGATGTGGGAAATGTAGTTGATGAACTTGGCAATGGACAGGGATGCAAAAAGGTTGTTGCACGTCTACCCCCAGTAAATGAAGAGTATATGCATTACTGACTGACTAATGGACCACTCATGAGGCTTAAGTAAGCAATAATTGAACATGCCCACTAGAGAAAAGGTTTCCCCAATAATATGACTGGCTATCAGAAAGTGATCAGTTGACATAGTCCACTCCCACAACCTCAATGTTTCTTGACAGAGGGAGTAGGAGTGAGTTCTCCTTCCTTATTTATATGCCAAACCACTGTTATATTGTCAGTGCTGACGGCTCTAACACCAATAGGCAAAAAGCCACAAACTTACTGCATTTTTACAAAGACTGCTCTCATTTCCAGAACACTCTTGTGCAAACTGGCCTCTGACTGTGATCATATACCTTGGACAGTCTGTCTTATGGCAACAAGTGTCTCTAGTAACAACCACTTTCGGAGTGGGGACTTGAACTGCCAGCAGTTAAGTCTGGAATATGAAACCACAACTAAGACGCAGATTGTGAGCCCTAGAACTCTTTATATGCAGTATTACAGGATTTACTTACCTGAACCACCGAACGTTTAAGACCCACAGAAGAGGTATAACGTACAATTTGCAAAGAGAACCATGCAAATGGTTGCTGCCACTAGACCCAGGGCTTTATGGCATAAGAATGCTGTGACTGTCTGAGGTTGAACTATTTGTGAGACCAAGTCCTATGATGGAAGAATCCTGTCCATGGAAAGTGGAGCTCTGCAGTACAGAGTATCCATAGAGTACACTATGAAGGTCAGCATATGAGAGAAATTCCGATAGACTTTGTAGTGTTAGCTGTTACTCACGAAGATGAGACAAGACTGAGACAATACTTCTGAGCAGAAATCAACTTTTCTGAGTTGGAACATTTAGAAACAAGCAATTTAGGTAAGGAAATAGCTTCACACATTGTAGCCTCTGGTGCACTGCAGCTATAGACATATATTTGGCAAACACCCTGGGGAGTGAACTGTGACAGAATGTAGAGTCTGGAATAGGTAATGAATGGCTCCTACCTAGAAGCACAAAAACCTTTTAAACTCCCTGACAATCATGATGTGAAGGTAGTCATTTTGTAGGTACAAAAGTAAATAAAGCAATAACTCTATCCGATGAATCAATCCCTGAGGATGGGATGACAGGTCCTGGGAATGATCCAGGATCCACGGGCTGTGAATCAGATGAGGCCATAGAAATAGGAACCAGACTTGACGTGGCCAGTAGGGAGCAATGAGGATCACTTTGCTTTTTAACCTCTGAGCTTTCTGGAGAAATTTTGGAATGAGGGGAAATGGGGGAAAGGCATACAGAACACCTGGGGGCCAATTGTTCGTTAGAGTGTCCCTCGGTGGTTCCTCCTGAGGGGGATCAAGGGAAAATAGCTCCTGCATTTGTAGTTCAGGGGGGAAGTGAATAGGTTGCAGCAAGGTTTTCCCCAATGTTGGAAGAACCGATCTGCTATTACAGGGTTGAGGGACCACTCGTTAGGCATCAGGATGTTCCTGTTCAGATTGTCCACAATAAGGCTGGAACTCCCAGGAATGTACGTTGCTATAAGAAAGTGATTGGAAGCTATTATCCAGTGCCAAATCCTCATGGCTTCCCAACACAGGGAATAAGATATGGTTCTGCCTTGCTTGTTGATATATCAGATAACTGATATGTTGTCTGACTGAATTGCAATGGTCCTCGAGGGTAGGGATAAATGGAACGCTTGGAACGCTAACAGAACTGCCCTCAGTTCCAGGACATTTATGTGCAAGTTGGCCACGATGGGGGTCCAAGGGCCTTGGACAGTCTTTCCCTGAAAATGCCCTCCCACCCTAACAGTGAAGCGTCCGTGGTCACCGTGGCCGTGGGTTGGGGAAGACAGAACAGTCAACACCAAAGATTCTTTTGTGGCTCCATCCACCACAGCATTTCTTCCTTGTAATGGTTTGTAAGGTGTATCAGTGGTTGAGTGGGTGGGTTAATAATGACCATTGTGCGGAAATGAGCCGCTGCAGGATTCTCATGTGCAGTCTCGCCAGTGGTACTAGTGTAATGGCAGCTGCCATAGAGCCCAAGAGTTGCAGTACAAGACGTGCTGATACAAACGTGTGAGGAAGAAGGTCTTGAATTTGGTGTCTTATTTTCAAAAGCCTGTGAGGGGGCAGAGAAGCTTGACAGGATGTCGTGTCGAAGACCGCTCCAATAAATTCCAGTGTCTTCGTTGGGGACATTTGAGATTTGTCTTTGCTGATTGTAATCCCCAAGTGGAGAGCGATACCTTGAGTGTAAGAGAGGCTGTGGACTAGGAGATTCCTGGTCAGAGTGGTAAGAAGCCAATCATCTAGACAGGGAAACACCTGGAATCCTTGTAGTCGAAGATGAGCTACCACAACTGCCATACATTTGGGGGTGTTGAGAGACTGAATGGCAGTGCCCTGAACTGGTAGTGACTGGCTCCCAGCCAGAAGTGGAGAAACCTCTGGGAGCAGTGATCCATCTTTATGTGGTAGTACGCATCCTGTAGGTCTATAGAGCACATCCAACTGTCCCTCCCTAGGAAGGGAAGAATGGACTGTACTGTGACCATCTGGAATTTTTGAGGTTTGATAAATTTGTAAAGTAGGCTGACATCCAAGACTGGTCTCCAGTCCCCTGTCTGTTTTGGTACTAAAAAAACCCTGAGCAAAACCCGGATCCTGCCTGTTCTGGTGCGACTGGTTGGACGACTCTTTTTCTTAGCAGTTTTTCTATTTCTAAGGCTGCTAATTCCCTCTGATTGGGTGGTACATTGGGGATTCATTTGACGGGTCTGGGAGTTAAGTCGAATGGTATTTGGTAGCCTCTGGATATTATTCTCTGCACCCAAACATCTGTAGTAATAAGATGCCAGGCTGGTAGATGCAGGGAAAAACGACACCCGACTGCTTCCACAGGAAAGCAATTGGGCTGCTGCTCAGTAGCACTGGCAGGGTCTTCCGGAGAAACAATCTCTGGCTCCCTGGTTATGCAGACCCCCTCTACCCTGAAAAGGGCGTCTTCCATATGAGTTGCCCCCTCTGCCATGGAGGGATTGTTCACCACGAGCGTCACAAAAGGATCCTTGGGATTTCTTGAACCATATGTTTCCTCCCTTCTGGTTCCTCAAGTAGGACCTTTGGGGGCTGCAAAAGCGTATGCCCACAGCAGACAAGGTCTTTCCATCTTTCTCACTACATGCAAGTGTGTCTCGTACCTTGGGTCCAGAAAGTGCAGATTCGTCGACAGGTGCATTGACGAAGGAAGATTTAAAGGGGTCTGCGAAGTCACACAATCACATCCAAGCATTACGTCTCATGACAACACCAGATGCGGCAGTTCGAGCTGCTCCCTCGGTGGTGTGAGATATCAAACGCATCATGGAGTTCGAAATGGATTCAAGGGGAGCTAGCTGTGAGGCAACAGTGTCATGCATCTCATCATGCAGTACCCCCACCAAAGAGGAAGACATTTCAAAAATTAGGTCTCTTTGGAGTTGAGTAAAGTGTGCCAGATAATTCAGCGACCAAATGGTGAAGGTTGCTGACGTATCGATCCGCTTCCCTAATCTGTCTATGGTCCGGGACTCCTTGTTTGGAGGATGGACAGTGGAACTCTCTTCTGCGAGTTCCCTCTTGGTGGCCGCCGTCATGACCATAGAATCAACTGTCAGCTGCTTGGACCAATGGGGCTGGTCTTCAGGTGTAGGTAAAATTTTGTCTGGCCTCCAGGGGACAAGTTCTACATTGTCCGGGGCCTTCCAGGCACACTGCACAACTACTTTAACAAGATCATCTGCTGGTAGGGTCGCCCAGGAAGTAGATGGCCGGGCATGGAAGGCCTGCAGAAACAACAATTCCTCAGAAGAAGGGTTAGAGGACTTCCACTCCCCCTTCTCTTTGAGGATTTTGAGAATGTCTCCGAATGAAATGTCATCTGGGGGAGAATGTGGGGACCATTCTCCCTCATCACAATCAGTGTCTTCTGTGATAGATTCCTCCAGAGGGTCAAGGTGCTTCCTCTTGCACCGTTTCCTCCGGGGGTGGCTCTCCAGTTGCATCTTCTGAGGAGTACTCTGGAGAAGGGGTTCCCTTCACAGGGCGTTCTTGTGACTCCCGTGCCCAGGGACCCGACATAGTGGGTTGGGAGAGGAGCATGCTAGGGGAGGTTTCTGATACTGGTGTCCTAGGTGCTGGCTGTGAGCCTTCGGAATGAAGGATCCTTTCCATCACCTGTACAGCAGGCCCACTCAAGCCCACCTCCAGTTGAGGGGTTCTGAGAGAACTGGAAGCCATCGAAGCCATGGACATAGATGGTGCCAGCGAGAAAATAAGTGCCGGATTAGGTACCAAGGTATGGGCGGTCCAAGCACCGCTCTGAGAAAGCATCGGCTCCATTGTAGCTGAAGCAGCAAGGGTGGTCGGTGCCGACAGGGGAGACACTGCTGTCAGAGAAGAGACAGTAAGTACCAAAGCGGACATCGGTACCAGGAACAGAGTGGATGCTGGAGGAGGATAAGCAGGGGAAGATGAGGTAAAAGATTCCAAGCCAGGAGGGACGGAAGGTCTAGCTGGAATGGGCAATCCCCTAGCTGCCAGAAGCTGGTCCACAACCCGCACTAGGTCTAGTTCAGAAAAACTCCTAGTGGATCTAAAGGAGGCTGCTGAAGGGGAATCAGGTCTTTCTAGAAAGGGACTAAACTTTTGCCCCAAGAAAGCGTCATAAGTTGGAGAATATACTGTCCTTGGCAGGTATTCAAATTTTGGAGCCGATGGTGCCGAAGAAATTGTCGGCCCTGTGGCCAGGGATGGTGCCAAGGCATGTACAGTCATCGGAGCCCATGGAGCCGAAGAAGCTGTCGGCACCATGAATGGGGAAGGTGCCAAGGCATGTACAGTCATCAGAGCCCATGGAGCTGAGGAAACTGTCGGCACCATGGACAGGGATGGTGCCGAGGTATGTACAATCATCGGAGCCCATGGAGCCAAGGAGATTGTCGGTACTGTGGACCGGGATGGTGCCGAGGCATGTACAGTCATTGGAGCCAATGTGGGAACCAAGGATGGCACCGAAGTCAGTGGTGCCGTGGTTGGAACCGAAATAGGAGTGAATACCATGGTCGGCACCAAGGGAGAGGACACAGATCCTGGTGCCGAGGAGGTCTGCTCCAACGGTGCTGGCAAAGCATGGAACCAACTTGGTTCCGTAACTGATGGAAATGCAGGAACCGAGTGACTCCATTTTTCCTTATTTTTTTGGTCTTAGGAGGGAGTGAGACCTCCGACCCAGACAGAGCCTCTGAGAAAGGTGTCTTGAGTAAACCTTTTAAAATAAGTTTATTCTTACGTTCTGCTAGTGTCCAATTACTAAAACTAGCACAAATGTCACAATCAGCTTTAATATGATCCACGCCCAAACAGTAGACACAACTGACATGTATCAGAGTTAGGCATCTTACGTCCACACTTCTCACACTGTTTAAAACCCAACTTAGCTTTGTCTGACATGGTAAGGAAACAATGCTATCCTATAGAAAAAATAAGGAAGAAAATACCAGTGATGTTATGTTAAGGAATACCACTAGCAAAAAGGGAAGGCCTGTCAAAGACAGGAGAGAGGACAGTAACAAAAAGGGTAAAAAATTAAATTATCAAGGAAAAGGGTAGGAAATAGGCCTAGGTTATAGGCGGCAGTGAGAAAAGGCTAATTTGACTAAAAGTTTAGTAATTTAGAAGAAAAACTGTCATAAAAACAACAATTTACTACTTAGCTTTGAGAGAGATGGCTAACACGTCTGACTAGGAATGTGGCAAACAAGATCTGGAGTATCTAGTATTGGGGCATTGTGAGTAGGTTCTTAGCTGAGAGTTTTTGGCTTGCGCGAGCTGGCAAATGGCTGTATCAGTTCTGACGACAGAACCAAGGTCCTATCTGTAATGTATGATCAAAGATTTACAACATCAGATGAAATGTTTCACTTTTTTCCTTCGACAGTCAATCACATTTGTGGACAGCAGAGCAGTGCAAAACTTCAAAAGGCAAACATTTATTCATTTATTTTTCTTTATTGACTGGGAAAAGGCTGAGTGGGTAAAACCCATTATCAGTGGAGGCCTGGAGAGAAAAGCTCCACACTGAAGTTATACATGATGTAGATTTATAAATGCAGGGTAAAACTTCTATACATGAGCTTATTTACATAGTTTTTAAATATTTTAAATCTTTCTTATATGAAAATAGCATTTTTAACACAATAAACAAGACAGAAATTAACATAAATTGGCTAATTATCAAATAGAGAAATATGATACAATAACTGTTAATGTATTTATAGTACGATGGCTGTAGGGAAAAGATCAAACTGGTTGTTTTTGAGTTTAGTAATAATTTACAGACAGACAAGTAGCATGTAGCTTAAAAATTGATGAGACAGATACTAAAGGAGAATTTATGGAAATGAGCAGGAAGATAAATGCCACAGGAGGTACTGTAGTTAATTGTGGGGTATGAGAGAAGGCAGAAAAGTAAGAGGTTATGAAATAAGTGCAGTATGAGGAAGAGCGGTAAGCTACAAAAAATTGGGAAGCAAAGTGGATGTAAGAGATGGAGAAAAATAATTTGAGTAAAGCTACCCAGGTGAACAAGAAGAGCAGAGTCATCTTTGGCATAGGGGCTGTTTAAGCAAAGTTCTGAAACTGTTTATGTTTTCTACCTGTATTAACTGTGTGGGAATTTCATTCCAGAGTTTTGACACATAATGACAGAAGACAAAGAATGGTTCTAGTGCATAACCTGCATCTTCCACTAGATAGCCTTGTGGAAAGTCAATCCTAGCAAACTTTGTGTACAGCTGACAGGTATACCATATGTATGACACTGAAAACTGCCTGGGTTTCCTGCACACACTTGGGCATTACCAAATGATCTGACAGTTTAAAGAGTGGTATCCATTCCTGTTAATTTATGTCCTTCCCTGTTTACCATATGGGGCTTTTTATTTCTTTGTGTGTACAGTCTATTGTTCACAAAACTTTAGAGAAGTGTGCTGTTACATAAATCTCCTGCTTGGTTTTTGCTGTCTCCTCTGACCTATGTGGAAAACAGATATGATCCCTTGCATGTTGTAGCACTGCACTTAAGAACATTATTCTAGACAATGAGGCCTGACACACCTCTAATATATCCCCTGTGGGTCCTTGGAATGTACCAGTGGCTAGTATATGTAATGCTGCACATATCTTTGATTCCACTGTGGGTTATCCTTGACTTCTCCTGGCTCTGAGGTAGGGGTAGCAGAGGTTGCATAGTTCTACTAGTGTTTCTCTGTCCACTATGTACCGTTCTGTGATTTCTATAATATGATAACTCAAACAGGATCTAAACACCATTCTTCTTCTTGACTAAGGGCTGCATTAGCAGCACCTTGAATTAAAAGCTGTTGCATATGCACATGAAGAACAGCAGAACCAACTCCTAACATTTCTTTTTAAGTCTAATAGTGCCACTATTCCAAAAGGTTTTGGAGTTCAGGGCAAAAGACTGCACTGAGTGTACATGATTGCTTTACAGCTTCCTGAATAGCTACTCTACCTTGGATTGGTTAATTAGCATATAATTTGGCTATTTATGCTTTCATTAGCAAATTCTGCCATTCAACATTGTTTTGAGGCTCTGCACCATTCGCTAATGAATACCAAATAGCACACTATTGTGTGTGGATAGCTACACTACGTGTACATATTCATGACCTATTAAGTTGATCACGTTCCGAAAATCGTGCTCTCTGCAAATCTGCTGTTAATTTCACCAACACAGAATAGTTATGGGCCAGTATTTCATCAGTAAGAGATAGCCAAGATATTTATTTAGATTTAGATCATATTTCCTGTATGCAGTCTGTCTATATAACTGACTGCTACTTTTTGTTCTTCTTTGTAGATTGCTTTGACCCCAAATGCTTAATTTGCATCAACACTACTTTACTATTTAAGTCACCATGCTACCAATGAGATATCACTTTTTATACTTTATCCTTCACCAAATCTAGAATGGCAAATAACTAGTGTGTGTGTGTGTGTGTGTGTGTGTGTGTGTGTGTGTGTGTGTGTGTGTGTGTGTGTGTGTGTGTGTGTGTGTGTAAATAATAATCAGTTTGCAAAACAAGGTCCATGGATAAAAGGGCAATGGAAGATGTGGTTCACAAACTGAGTACTGAGCAAGGGGCCTCTGGTGCTAAACCAAAGAATCAACTCTGTAAGTGAAGTGTGCAGTCAGTCTGGGTGTGGATGTTGGAAGCCTATACCCAGAAGAGCAATGGATATTTCTCCTTTATGCTCAATGGAATAGATTGCATTTGGTTACTGAATCAGATTTATGTGTGCTTTTCTTGACTTTTACCTGTTGGGTATCTGTGATTTGACATGAGAAATGATCCCTCTGGTGGCCAGCAGAACTGTTTGAGATAGTGGAGTGAATCCAAGTACCCCACCCCTGTCTGTCTCACACACACACACACACACACACACACACACACACACACACACACACTGGAGTAGCAACCTTGTTGGCAGCTTTCCAGTGACAAATGGTGGCAGTAATGCTATGTGTTGCATATTACTATGCCATTATTATTCTAAACACATTGACTACAAGTCACAATCTCATAGCAGACTGCTACAACAATACTACTTCTATGGCCCTCTTTAAATTACTTTTAAAATTTTACTTAGACATTTTTCATCCAGTATCTCAAGACTACTGCTTAGACTAACACTTTTTACCTCTTCATATTCTTCCTGGAGAGTATTATTCTACTTCACTGCAGTTGTTTTGTAAAGATTAATCAACTGGGAAATAAGAGTAAATACTTGCTCACATATTTCATTATGGCTAGAAACTGTGGCAGACCTTTTTTTACTTGTGGGCAGTGTCATGATTTTTAACAACTGCAGTATTGCTCTTATTTATTTCAGCTATCTGTTTGCATATTTAATTAAATCTTCAGTGCAACTACCATGAACAGATGCCAACGTGCCTAATAAAAAGTTATGTACTCAGCATAATGTTCCATCTGTGTAGTCCATTTTCATTCTTCCTCATCTGATGGGTTCGGATTTGAGACTCAGATCTGACTTACCCACTTCTACCACATCACAGGAAAATAGAAATCTCAAGGTCCTCCCTTTACCCATAATGCCCCATCAATCTAACATATCTCAGATCAAGTTTGCTGTCCCCAGAAACAACAGGAAAGTGGCAGAACATGAAAGGGGAAGCTGAAGCTCAAATGAGTAACAGAGGTTCCTATAATACTCCTCTAATACTCTTCGAACTCTCCAGAAGAAAATAAAGGAGGGGGTATAAGGGTGGAGAGTTGAGGAAGAATAAAAATGAACAACACATGTGGAACATTATGGTGAGTACATAACCTTTTAATCTGACGTTGTCATTCTCATTCAGTCAGCTGATGGGAAAGAGTCCTCAGCTACCACAACCCCGGGAGGACCCTAAAGAAGGATATTCCAGCGCACTGCTGAGCCAAAATCTGCTCTGCCCCTAGAGACCAGATCTAGTTTGTAATGAGCAATAAAGGTATGAGGATTAGTCCATGTTGCAGCTGCACAAATATCAGTCAAGGATGCTCTAGACCAAAAAGCTGAAGAAACCACTACAGACCTAGTGGAATTGGCTGTAGGTTTTAGTAAAGGCAAACCCAATTTTCCATTGACAGAAGTAATACAATCAGTTAACCATTTGGCAAATATAACTTTAGATACTGGGTTGCCAAATCTGGTAGAAGAAAAGGAAGCAAACAATTGTTCAAATATTCTTAAGTTCTATGAAGGTAAAAATGAAGTTGTCCATGCACGTATAATAGATGTAACATATATTCCTCTTTGTTCGAGAAGTCTGGTTAGAAAACTGGGATATTAATGACCTGGTTAATATTTGACTCAGAATCTACCTTAGGTATAAAAAATGCATTAGTTCATAAAGACACCTTGTCCTTGTGAAAAATTACATAAGGGTTTTTGAAGACAGAGCCTGGAGTTCAGATACTCTTTGGTAATAGCCACTAGGAATATGATCTTCCAGGAAAAAAAATTAAGATCAGCTTTAGTTGAAGGTTCAAAGGGTGGCTGAGTAAAGGCCTGAAGTATAAAATTTAAAAAACAAGGAGAAGTAGGGTCTTTTAATGGGGTCTATATTACATGAACGAATGATCAAAATGTCGAGTACAACATACTCGACACACTTTGATCAAACGTTCATGTAATCGGAGACTCCAAATGTTGAAATTTGGAGTTCCGAAATGTTTGGTCGTCCTTCCTAGTGAGTGTAGCGTGTGACGTAAACATCAGAATGGCTATGTAAGTAATTGCAAAGCGACTTCTTACACAAACGATTACCGGGAAATTGCCCTTTCCCCAATGTTCAGCGATCTCGGAGTTGGTATATTTAGTTAGGGGGGTGTGGGGGAGCGAAGCACCTCACTTTGCTTTAAAAGTATGTGTGTTTGTGTAGGTGTTTAAGTGTTTGAGTGAAGTGAGTGTGCAGGGGTTTGTATGCATTGGTTGTATGTGTGTGTGTTGTATGTTAGTATAGGGAAGGTGTGGGACAAACAAAATCTTTTGATTTTGTATTTTTCAGGGTTTTTAGGTTTTGATTACATGAACGAGCAATCAAAGTGTGTCAAGTATGTTGTACTCGACATTTTAATTGTTCGTTCATGTAATATAGACCCTTTTAATGGGGGTCTAAGTAAAAAAGTTCCCTTAAGGAAAATTTTCCAAAGTTTAGAGGAAGCTAAGGTAGAGTTATTTACACCCAGAGAAAAGTTGGAACTGGCTGCCAGTTGAACTTTAATAGTTGAGAAACTCGCCCTTTCATTGAAAATCATAGTTAAAAAGTCAAGGATGGTTGGGATCAGTGCTGAAAAGGGGTCTAAGATTTTGTTTAGGGCCCAAAGAACAAATCTTTTCAATTTATTCTTGCAAATCTTTCTAGTAGAAACTTATGGGAAAATAACAAAATATGATGAACAGAGGAGAGCCTGGGCTGTCTAGCAATCAGTAGAACTGGAGAAACCATGTGGCCAACTTGAGGCCTGCTATGTGTGGGTGAATCATGCCTGTCGGGTGAGAGAAGAGGTCTAAAGTTTGATCCAGAATCTTGGGTGGACACAGAAGATGATGCCAGAGGAAAGGAAACCAGATCTGGCCTAGCCAGTAAGGAGCAATGAGGATTCCTGTGCTCTTCAACTGGAATGCTTTCTGTACAAATTTGGGAATGAGGGGTACTGGGGGGAAAGCATAAAGAAGGCAAGAGAGCCAAGTATGAAATACAGCATCTCTCGGTGACTTCCCAGGTGGGAGGATCAGAGCAAAGAACCTGCTGCATTTGCTATTGAGGGGAGAAGCAAAAAAAAAATCACATCATGGCTGGCCCCATTTGGGGAAAATGCTCTCCACCATGTTGACATTGAGAGACCACTCATGAGGCATCAGAATGGGCATACTTAGTTTGTATGCAATCACACTGGATTTCCCCGATATGTACTTTGCTATTAGAAAATGATTGGAAGAGATCACCCATTGCCAAACTCTCATAACTTCTCAGCAAAGAAGGTAAGATTTGGTTCCCACTTGTTTGTTGATGTACCAGACCACTGACATATTGTCTGTCTGTACTGCAACTGTCCTGGATGGAAGAGTGTCTTGAAAGGCATACAACTCTAGGACAGCTCTTATCTCTAGCACATTGATATGTGTCTTGGCCTCTTTAGGGGACCACATACCGTGGACTGTCCTTCCCAAGTAGTGTCTCCCAACCCGAGCTGGGAGGTGTACATGGTCACAGTGGCCTTGTGAAGGGGAAGAACAAAGGGGTGGCCCTCGTGGAGTTGATATGAATGAATCCACCACAGAAGGTAAATCTTCCACACTTGAGTAATCTTGACTTGCATGGATAATGGATAGTGGAGAATGAACCATTGAGTTGACAGAGTCCATTAAAGGATTCTCATATGGAACCTGGCCAGCGAGACAAGGGTGATTGCTGCTACTGCCATGGAACACAAAGCATGAAGTATCAGTCAGGCCATAAAGGTTGAATTTTGAATAACCTTCTTGACCTGGGATTGTAGGGTGTCTATTTGAGATGGAAGGAGAGAAGCTATTTGAGTGACTGTATTCAAACGAGCACCGATGAACTGTAGACTCTGTGTTGGTGTGAACTGAGATTTGTTCTAACTGAGTGATATTCCCAGATGGGAGCACAGCTAGAGTAATTAGTCCCTTGTTTGAATAACCTGATGCTTACTAGAAGCAGTCAGGAGCCAGTCATCTAGATATGGAATTCCAGAAGTCTCAAGTGAGCTGCTACAACTGCCATGTATATGGTAAACACTCTAGGGGGCTGTGGTGAGACTAAAGGGCAGTGCTCTGAACTGATAATGACTGGCCCTCAGTAAGAAGAATATGTATCTCCTGGAATGCCTGTTCACTGTGGTGTGAAAGTACACATCCTGAAGATCTAGTGAGCACATCCAGTCATCCTTCTGCAAAAAGGGCAAAATGGTCTGTACTGTGAGCATCCAACACTTGGTATACTGGACAAACTGATTTAATTTGCTGACATCCATTTCTGGCACCAAGAAGAATTCTGAATAAGTTTTGGACCCTCCCTGGTCTGGACGGACCTCTTGGGTGACTTTTTTTCTAGCAGCTTGGTGGAACATCAGGGATTTTCTACCGAACACTTGGAGTGGGTTGGGAAGATAGTATGATATAACCTCTGGATGTAATCCTATGTACCCTTGAATCTTTTGTGATATTAGGCCAGGCTCTCTGGTGCAGGGAAAGATGACCCCTGACTGCATCCAGAGATGAACAGTAAGGCCTTCCTTCAGAAGCACTGATAGGGCCTATCAGAGAAAGATTTTCTAAATCCCTGGTTGCACAGACTATCTCTGCCACAAGAATGGTGTCTTCCATTAGTGTTCCCCACTCTGCTCCTGGAGCAACTATCTCTACGTAATTCCTAAAAAGGACCCTGGGACTTCTTAAACCACATATTTCTGCCACCTCATTGGTTTCTAGAGAATGGTCTTTGAGGGGTAAAAACATGGACATTCATGTCCAACAGGGCCTTTCCCTCTTCTTCGCACCTGGAGAGTGTGTCTTCCACTTTGAGGGCAAAAACTGAAGAGCCATCTAAAGGTGCATTGATGAAAGAAGACTTAAATGGTTCCACAGAGTCATACAAGCACATTCAGGTATGTCTTCTAATGGCTATGCCTAAACCCACTACCTGTGAAGTACCTTCCATAGCATGTGAGATTAACCTCATAGATGAATTACATATACTAGATTAGACAGTAGCCAGCTCTGAGGAAAGTCTATTCTCTTCCTCGAAGGACAAGGACACTGAAAAAGATTTGGTAGGCTCCTTGATCAAATCTCTCTCAAGTCTTGTAAAGTGTTCCACATAATTCAGCAACCTAACAGAGAAGGCCGCTAAAGCATAGACATGCTTCCCAAAACAGTGAAGGCCACTAAAGCATAGACATGCTTCCCAAACCTGTCCAGCACACTAGACTTCCTATTAACAAGTAAATCTTTGGCAAAACACCATGGCTGGAATGATAAAACAACTTTAATCATACAATAAAACAATAACAAATATAGAAAGCAGGAATGAAACAATAATGATGAGCGCTTTCAGCTAAAATAGCTTTCTTCAGATTGTAGTATATTTCCTGCATAGAAATCCTTTTAAAAAGTAAACATCCAATCACTGATGAAAATTAGCCATTATCATCCAACTGTAGTCCATTTGCTGCTTTACTGTCACTGGATACCAAGTAACTAATCACAAGCTTAGGGCAAAGACATATTCTCTATATCACCCAATAGAGAGGCTTCCAATCACAAACAGTTAACAGAAAAAACAACCAATGACTGACTTAGGACAGGGCCATAGGTCCAATATTGGTCGATAGTGCATCTTTCAATTAAAATGTAGTATAAATCAAGCCTCTTGGGGACAGCCTATCACCAATCTTTTTGTTTGATTAGCAAATCACAAAAATACAGCATTGACAAAACCAGAATAGCAGACAGTCAGAACGTCTGAGTCCCGTTCAACACAGTACGGATGATCAACTGCTTATAGAACTGTAAACCAAACGGGTGGGTCTTAGTAAGAAAGCAAATGACTAGAGTTGTTTCTTATACCAAGAACCAAATATTCGGACACAAACTACTGACAGAAATGCACCTTCATGGTCTGTCAAATGAAAACGGCTTCCAGTCGCAATAGTGCTATATGACCAATTTCTGACTCAGCCAATGTTATGATATTCAATCAAAACAAATGTATGGGTCGAGCCTCCTATATTCAACCTATCACCAATCTCCGTGCTTTTAGTATAGGTTTCAGGGAAACCACATTGTTTAGACTAGGAGGGCAATGCGCTCTCAAGTTCACAATCTAATCAATTTGACAGACTTCAGTCCGATTTACTACGTCCCCTTTTCTTGGCGTTTGGTGAATACATTCGAATACTTTGAATTTAAAATTATAAGTGGGATAGGTAGCAATATGCATAGACAACACATTACTGGGATCAACATTTCTTATATCATGCAAATGGCGTAAAATTTGATCTTTCAAGTGTTGATTAGTTTTGCCTACATAAAAAACCTTACAGATGGAACAGGTTGCCAAATAAATTAAATTATGTGTGTTGCAATTCGGAAACACATTAAAGGTGTAAGTTCTGTTTGAAACAGGACAAACAAAAGTATTACTGCTGTCAATAAAGGTGCATGCTTTGCATCGATAGCATCTAAATGTTCCCTGCCTAGCTGAAGATGCTTGTTGATGGAAGCCATCCTTGTTGCACAAAAGACTCTTGATATTCTTCTTGTTTTTAAATGAAAAACTAGGATGATCCTCTACAATATTCCTAATCTTCTCATCAGCCGTTAGGACCAGCCAATATTTCCAAATGGTTTCACGAACACATTTAATATCAGTGCTGAAAGTCAACAGACATTTTTGAGATGCATATTTCTAGTTCTGGAGTTAGAAGAGGGGGGAAAACATGATGGTTCACTTTAATATGGCCGTCCTCGGTTAGCTCTGATTTTATTAGTATTAGTCATCAGCCTGAGATCCAAATCTCTGTAGCCTCTTGGCTTCAAGTTGCGATGTAGCTCAGCATATTCTTTTTGGAAGTCATCGTCATTGGTGCAGAGTCGAGAAATCCTTGTGGCTTGATTTTCCAAGATGTTATTAAAGATATGATTGGGATGCATAATCTGTATAAATAATGTTTTTTCCAAGTACTTTTCTTATGGAGACTAGTCTACAAACCATCAACAGGGTGTAACAAAATCTTCACATCAAGAAAGTCAAGCATAGTATTAGAATGATCAACTTTAAATTTCAGGAAGTCGGTGGTGCTGTTAAGATAATCTGTAAACAGGATTAGCTGTTCAGCATCACCTTTCCACAGAACAAAAATATCATCAACAAAATGGCCGTACTAGAGGAGATGTTGATACCAAGGGCTGTGTTCACATAATACTTTATATTTCTCCCATTGGGCTAGCACTAGGTTCGAATAACTATTTGCACAGGGGGGTGCCCATAGCAGCCCCCATGTCTGTAGATAAAAGTCATGTCCATAGGTGAAAACATTGTTCTCAAGTACCAGTTCCAAAGGGAGCAGAGGAGATCTGTGGATATACCTACAGGGTGTAAGAAACTACAAATAGCTTCAATGCCAAATTGGTTAGAATAACTGTAAATAGACTTAATATCCATTGTGACCAGAAGTAGATCTTGTAAGTCCTTCAGATTTTTTGTTGTTTTCTTTAGGTCAACCAGAAAACTACCAGTGTCCTTGAGTACCATGTTGGCTTGTGGTAAAACTTAAGTTCAAAAACAAAATAAAAATAAACTAAATAAACTCCAACTCAAAAGGAAAAAAAACAAACAAAGTCACAAAATGGGTGAAGGTTAGCACTTTCATTTACTCAAACAAAATCAGCAAACTTCCTCAGACAACATAATCAGTACACCAACAAATTTAAGTAGACAAATTATATGACATCACCAACACAGTATTACAAAAAACGCCCCCATTTAAAGAGCCTTACTCAATTATAAAAATATATATTTCATACATGTATAAACATCTCTATAAAAAAACACATATATATGTATATAAAAATCTATAAATAAAAACTTAAAGCAATAATACAATCTATTAAGGGCTTTGATTCTGAGAATACTTTTAATAGAAATACTATCATTAAGACCCGGGGGGACTTGGGCATTCAGTCTCAATTGCCAATTGAGACTGAATGCCCAAATCCCCCTGGGTCTTAATGATAGTATTTCTATTAAAAGTATTCTCAGAATCAAAGCCCTTAATAGATTGTATTATTGTTTAAGTTTTTATTTATAGATTTTTATATACATATATATGTGTTTTTTTATAGAGATGTTTATACATGTATATGATATATATTTTTATAATTGAGTAAGGCTCATTAAATGGGGGTGTTTTTTGTAATACTGTGTTGGTGATGTCATAATTGTCTAAAATTGTTGGTGTACTGATTATGTTGTCTGAGGAAGTTTGCTGATTGTGAGTAAACGAAAGCGCTAACCTTCACCCACTTTGTGACTTTGGTTTTCTCCTTCTGAGTTGGAGTGTAAAACTTTTCGTTTTCAATGTAAATTGAAAGGGGTGCAGTAATCCACCCCCTACCAGCCACAATAGGGCGTAGCGGTGGATCTGTAGGATCCGTGTGGATCTTCGGGAGCCCGCTTAAGGTATGTATGGGATACCATGAAGAAATCATAAAGATCTTTACTTAGGCATCTTTCCATGAACAATTCATAAAGATCACTATTGAAGTTGTTAATCCTTCTTTCTACCTCTCTTGTACTTAATTTCTTATATGTATTTTCATCATTTGTCATGAGTTCCATCTTCCTGACACATCATTCAGAGTCCATCACCACAATGCCCCCTCCTTTGTCAGCTGGTTTAATAACTAGATCTTGTCTTGTTCTCAATTGAATAAGAGAATCTTGTTCTGCAGGCGTCATGTTATGAAAGCCTCCTTTGTAGGGTCTTTGTTCCCTTGCCTTAGCCATATCTGTTTCACATAACTGTAAGAACAGTTCTACTGTTGGAAGGTTCACAGGTGTAAACTGACTCAGTTTCTTATATTGTGGAATAAGATGGTCATTTTCAGTCCCAAAGATGGACTTGAGGGTAACATTCCTATGAAAACAGCTTTAGGTCAGTTACAAACTCATTGAGACTAGATGATAAGGCAGGTATAAAACTCAGACCTTTAGAAAGTAACGATACATGTTCAGGAGGTAGAGCTATGTGCAAATGGTTAAATACTAGATTTACATCAGTTTCCTTCATTTCCTTTCTTGGCTCTGTGCTCTGGGATTCTGGTAGAGCTTTTGCTTGACAAAAACCAGTAGTGGCCAACTGAAGGGCCCATGAGCTGCTCCTTCCTTTGGTCTAGTGGCTGATGTGGAGGGGGTACTCAATATATGATCCTGGTTGATCGAAATCTGAGAGGCATGACGAGGTTCAACTTCTCGTGAGTCGGCTTCCACTGGCATACTGACAGGTCATTCTTGTGTTACCCCTAAGGTATCAAAAGATAAACTCTCTCTCACATCACTCATTGGGGTATTGGTACTATCTAGTACTAAACTAGATTTACCTTCTGATGCAGATTTATCTCGTCCATATGGCCATGTCACTTACCTCGGCCATTCAAAAATGTGGCCTTTCTTGAAGTCTTGGAAGTCACAAGTCAGTTTTTTAGCTTTTTTTCCTTGAGCTTTTTGTCATATACATTAAGATTAAACTGAAGTATTTCCAGTTTTTCTAGATTGGAGTCTTCAAGGTGCATATGTTCCAGCTCTTCCTCTTTTTGTTTGATGCTGGTGGCTATCTTGTCTTCTTCTGGTTTGAAAAAGTCTATTAATTTCATGTATCTATAGCTGGTCTTCAAATTAATCGCTTGCCATTGATCAAGCAATTGTGAATAGGCATTGCCATATGTAGGTAGGCATTTAACCCTCATTCCTCATGGTACCACCTTGTGATAAATACATGCTTCGAGATGGAATCATTGCCACTGCAATCTTTTCAGCCAGTAGGCTGAGTTCTCCACTTCTCGAAAGATGCCATAAAAATCGGATTCATTGATGCCATTGGTGGGTACTTCAGGCTCAGTATTACTCAAATTTAACTGCAGAAGAGGGTTGGAGGACTCACCTAGAAAGTCAAACTTCCTATTAGGGGGATGGGCAGAGGAACTCTTTTCTGCTATTTCCTTTCTCACCATGGCATCAACAGGTACTGTCTTACTCCAATGTGCACAGTCTTTAGGAGGGGAAAGACTCTCATCTGGTCTCTTAGGTATTCGCTCAGTGGTGTCTGGTTTCTACCATGCTCCCTGAGAGACCAGGTCAACAAGCTCATTGGCTAGGGGAGTCACCCAGGAGGTAGACTCGCCAAACCAGAAAGCCTCTAGACGCACTCCTCTTGGGAGTGACCATCGGAAGACCAACCACCTCTTTAAGGAGCTCCAGAATGTCTCCAAAGGAGATGTCATAAGGTGGTAATCTGGAGGACCCTACTCCCTCATCAAAATCAATGTCCTCTGTGAAAGATTTCTGTGGGAAATCTAAGTGCCTTTTTTTATATATTTTTTCATATGAGGGCCTTCATGGGTGAGATACTCCACGGAAGTATCAGAGGAGACAATAATGCCTTGATGGGTTAGCTGAAAACTTAATTGAGTAGTCTGCCCAGTGGAAGGGATGACTGAGGTTCAAGACATAAAACAGAATAAAGTAAAGATGTCTAATTCAAAGAAGGCAGGGGTGCCTGTTATCTAGTAAAGAGAAGACCCTCTCCAGCAACTCGAACACAGGGTACCTAGGAGACACAGAAGTTGACAGAGCTGAAACTAAACACTCTCAGATCATCAGCCTCTGCAGCCCCATCAGTACTCCACATAAGGGAGTGGAACCCAAGCTATTTAATGCCAGTGCTTCAAAAGCTTTGAAGTCAACTCCAAGGCCTGGGAGCTGACACTGATGATTCAGTTCTAAGTCTTCTGGCTCTAAGATGCTCAGTGCCAGTCAACTTGGAGGCATCATCAGAGTTGAAGAAACAATAATGTTCAGATCTGAAGATGACATCCCCAAGGATTTTGGATCTGATGGCTCCAAAATTGAAGGATGGATCAGAGAAAGAGAAATCAAAGGCGAGGTGGTTCGAGATAGGTTCTCTAGCCCAGAGGGGATCGGAGCTGCATTTGTGTCCTGAGGAGCTTCCTCATCATCCTGTCCACATCCGCTTTGGATAGGCTCCTGAAGAATCGAAGTGACGAGGCAGAAGGGGTCTAGAATGCCTTCTGGGAGGCTGCTCAAGAAAAGTAGAGGGAAGCCTGGAAGAAATAGAGACTGTACCATCAGTGAGAAAGTATGGATCTGAGGGGATACTGCAGTCTGGAAAGTTAGATCCAGTAATGATGGATTTGTCTTTTTTAAGACCTTGGCTGGTGGCTCTAAGGAAGGAGCTGATGTCAAAGTAGAAGGGCAGTCAGGAGACCTTTATGAGTCTTCCTGTCCATAGAAAGATAGTTGCTTTTTGGTTTGTCAGACTTCTAAGAGGTCTGAGTCCCAGAAATCAATTGAGAAAACTTAGAAGGAAGAAGGCCTCTCTCCGAATTAGCTTGTTCTTCTGATCACTGAAGGCCTGAGAGTTGAGTCCAGCACAGATATCACAATCTGTGTCTAAGTGTGCAGGGCCCAAACATTAGACACATTATTTGTGGGCATCAGAATTTGGGATCTCATGCCCGCAGGAAACATATTTTTTAAAACCCAAAGATTTTTCTAACATCTTGAAAAACAAACAGAAAAAGACTTACACGACTAAGCACAAAGTAATAACAAGTGGCAATAATGATAATATATATATATATATATATATATATATATATATATATATATGTGTGTGTGTGTGTGTGTGTGTGTGTGTGTGTGCACATATATATACATACATACTGTATCTATCATATGTGACGTCCGTGCACTGGCCCAGCAATCAAGGAGCCTCAATCCTCACCACTAACACCAATGAGGGGGGTCCACATTGGGAAGCATAACAAATACATACACAGTAAAGTACAATTTCCCTTAAGAGCACACAGGGGTCACAGTCCATCTGGAGCTGGTTTCTCCATTTCTCTCCCCACTGGCACAGCTATAGGTTAAATATCTTAGCATTGTGGTTAAGCTAAAACCTCCAGCACTGTCTCTGCCCAACCAGGGCTTTGTGTTCCTGCCCAGGTAGCTGACACATACACACACTTTAAGATACGAGTTACATACAAACACACAGACACTCTTGGAGAAGGCTGGCACAGGTTCTCCAGCTATGCCCCTCCTGCCAGGCTAGGCTATAAAGTAGTAATCACTGCCACCAACCACTAATAACAGCTACTAATAAGGCCCTTACTAAAGGTTGCCCAATTATTACTGTACAATATTATTATCCAAATGGTAAGTATGAGTGAACAGTAAGACTATTGAAGTGGCTTGGCCAGTATGACTATATACATGCAATGTACTCTAGAACTTAAATTATCTCTACAGAAAACAGCCACTGTTGACATGTTTAAAAATATTTAATAAATAATAAAAAAAAACCAAGACAATACTTCTTACTACACAAAGCTAGTCAAGAGTTTAGAGATCACAGGAAAATGCTTAAAATAATACAGTAGAACAGTTCTGACATCAATACAGAAAAACAGCTAGACTAGACTTCCTATTTCCCTGTCTATATTTAAGAGCAAACACAGTTCTAAAATAAACTTACATATAGAGCAAAGCAGTGCTGATGATGTTGGATGTTCTGAAGACAAAATGCAAAATGTTCTGATTCTTTCTGTCCTTAAATTGATAACACAGTACTACTGACTCATTTCAGATTACATTGTTTTTTCTCTAGTTCCCAGGCTAACAGAAACTCTCAGTTTAGCAGCCCTTTTGATATTGTACCTGGTCAGGAAGCTAGAGCAATAAAAGACATTATACATGCAAATTCTAGCAACTAACTCTGGTCTCAAATCAGTAGCAAGAATTCCTTCATCCAGACATCTTGTCTCCGTGTTTTGAGATCAAACAATTATACAATGCTTGACTTATCAGCTTTACTCCAGCAAAGTACAATGTGGTTATATTTTTTTGCAGTTCAGCATTTAACAAAGAGAAAAAGCATGCGGCTTACATTAATATTTACAAATGACAGAATTATCTACAAAATTCTATCTGGCTAGGATGATAGCCTTCACATCCCCCCCCCCCCCGGAGAACTCAAGCTAGTTTTTCAAGTGATCCTTGAGAAACGTTGCTTGACAGGGTTAGGTCTGAGTATTTCTTACCCCATTCCCTGTTTTGAGAGCTGATCTGTGTTGGCATTGCTAATCCCACTGTGGTGCTGCACTAACATATCATATGCTTGCAACCCTAGGCTCCATCTTAGCAACTTGGCATTTTGCTGGCTGACACTGTGTAGCCATGTTAGGGGATTGTGATCTGTAACTACAGTGAATTTTCTTCCATACACACAAGGCTGAAGTTTCTGCAGTGTCCACACTATGGCTAGACATCTCTTTTCTACAGCTGCATAGCATTACTCTCTGGGCTGGAGCCTACGACTGAGATAAACCACTGGGTGCTCTTCTCCCTCTGAAGAAATCTGGCTAAGTACAGGCCCCACCCCATGGTTGGAAGCATCCGCCTGCACAACAAATTCATTGTTGTAATCTGGACTGGCTAACATAGGGGGCCCTCCCAAAGCATCTTTAAGCTTGTGGAATGCCTGCTCACATGCTGTGGTCCTTACCTGGCCTGTTCTTCCTTGCCAGGACTGTGAGGGGAGCAGCTATGGTACTATAACTGGAGATGAACTTTCTGTAGTACCCTGCTCTCCCTAAGAATGCCCTCACCTACTTTTTTGTAAGAGGTGCAGGCCATGCCAGAATGGCTTCTACTTTGGCAGGTTCTGGCCTGATCTTAACACTCCCCTCTCTATGCCCCAAGTAGGAGACCTCTGCCATACCCACCTGACATTTGCTCAGCTTAATGGTCAACCCTGCCCTCTGTAGTCTGCCCAACACCTCCCTGACATGCTGAAGTTGCTATT
This sequence comes from Protopterus annectens, assembly GCF_019279795.1. Classification (NCBI taxonomy): domain Eukaryota; kingdom Metazoa; phylum Chordata; order Ceratodontiformes; family Protopteridae; genus Protopterus; species Protopterus annectens. Next base: position 1,470,293,063 of record NC_056744.1, read on the forward strand.
GCCAGGAATGGCTGTAGATGGCAATATCATATAGGTAAGTAAGGGCAAATACTCCTGTTAGGATATGATTTACCAGCCTCTGGAAAGTCGCTGGAGCATTTTTCATCCCAAAGGGCATCTTTATGAACTCATACAAGCCAAAAGGAGTCACAAAAGCTGACCTCTCTCTAACACTTGGAGTCAAGGGCACCTGCCAGTAAACCATGATAAGATCAATGGTGGTAAGATACTTAGCCCCACCCAGCTGCACTAGGGCCTCATCTGTCCTAGGTATGGGGTAAGCATCTGACTCTGTGTGACTATTTAATTTCCTGTAGTCTACACAGAATCTGCTGCTGCCATCCTTCTTTGGCATCAGCACCACTGGGGAGGCCCAGGGAATGTTGGACTCTACAATTACTCCTAGTTCCAACATCTTCTGTATCTCCTCCCTCAGAGTCTGTTTGACTCTCTCAGGCACCCTATAAGGGGCCTACCTAATAGGCCTTTTTGGGGTCCTGTATCCACCTGGTTCTGCACCAGGTGGGTACAATCTGGTTTTCCAGTGAACATGTCCCCAAACTCCTGTAACACTGCTCGGATTTCTTGAACCTGGGTAGGAGATAGATGCTGGGTCACTGCTACCCCTTCCACTGAGGTGTCTGTCCGAGCCTCACTGAGGAAATCAGTCACCAGATCTCCCTCAGATTCCTCCTGCAAGTCACTGCAAATACTCAGCACATGGCCTCCCTATCATGGTAAGGTTTCATCATGTTAATATGGTACAACTTGTGCCCCTGCCTCCTGCCTAGCAGTTCCACCATGTATTTAACATCACTTACCTTTCTTACCACCTTGTAGGGTCCCTCCTAAGCTGCTTGAAGCTTGCTGTGTCTGACAGGAATGAGAACCATTATCTTCCTAGATGTCGGCTCCGAAGGTCTGGTCGGAGCCAACACGGGAATTTCTAATACCTTGGCTCCAGCCAGAGCCGAGGGAACCACAGAAACTGTGGACTGAGACTCATCGGCTCCAGCCGGAGCCGATGTAGATGGAGGTTTAGTAGCCTTAGGTCTCGGCGTAGTTGCTGGAGCCGAGGACCTAGAAGCCTTGGAGGGCTTCCCTGAAGAGACAGTAAGGGAATCCTCAGGCTTGAGTAAACCTCTTAAAATCAATTTATTTTTTCTTTCCTGCAGGACCCTGGGACTGAAGCCATGGCAAACAGCACAGGAGTCCTGCAGGTGCAAAGGTCCCAGGCAGTAGACACAAGAAGTGTGACCGTCTGTCAGAGACATTTTCTGACAGCACGCATCACACTTCTTGAAGCCTGAGACCTTCCTTTGATTCTTTAGACATTTAGAAAGTGTAATCACACACACACAGTCAAACACACTGATTACACCCTGTCTTATTTTAACTCAAATAAAACAACTATCTAGGTGTTAAATAAGAAAAATAACACACACACCCACTAGGGAAAGGAAGAAGGCCTGAAGGCCCGAGGGAAGAACTTATAAGTTCTTGTGGGGAAAAACGGGATTTTTAAGAGAAAAGGGAAAGAATTCCTCTAAATAAGGGAAATAAGTATTAAAATTAAAAATAAAGGGGTTTAAATACACTAACTTTACTAAAAAGTCACTTACCAAGAACCGGTAGAAAACCAACACCTCGATCGCTGTAGCGGCAAACGAGATCTGAGGTAACTCACGCCTAGCATTGTGGGATATAAGGGGAGCCTCGAGCCAGTGGAACCAACTCTCGAGCTTTTAGAGTGGCCGAGTCGGAGCCGAGGTTGGCTCCGAACCCATCCAGCAAGAATGAAGGCGAGATAGACAACTTAACATATTGGATTCATTGATGCCATTGGTGGGTACTTCAGGCTCAGTATTACTCAAATTTAACTGCAGAAGAGGGTTGGAGGACTCACCTAGAAAGTCAAACTTTCTATTAGGGGGATGGACAGAGGAACTCTTTTCTGCTATTTCCTTTCTCACCATGGCATCAACAGGTACTGTCTTACTCCAATGTGCACAGCCTTTAGGAGGGGAAAGACTCTCATCTGGTCTCTTAGGTATTTGCTCAGTGGTGTCTGGTTTCTACCATGCTCCCTGAGAGACCAGGTCAACAAGCTCATTGGCTAGGGGAGTCACCCTGGAGGTTGACTGGCCAGACCAGAAAGCCTCCAGACGCACTCCTCATGGGAGTGACCATCGGAAGACCAACCACCTCTTTAAGGAGCTCCAGAATGTCTCCAAAGGAGATGTCATAAGGTGGTAATCTGGAGGACCCTACTCCCTCATCAAAATCAATGTCCTCAGTGAAAGATTTCTGTGGGAAATCTAAGTGCCTTTTTTATTTTTATATGTTTTCATATGAGGGCCTTCATGGGAGAGATACTCCAGGGAAGTATCAGAGGAGACAATAATGCCTTGATGGGTTAGCTGAAAACTTAATTGAGTAGTCTACCCAGTGGAAGGGATGACTGAGGTTCAAGACATAAAACAGAATAAAGTAAAGATGTCTAATTCAAAGAAGGCAGGGGTGCCTGTTGTCTAGTAAACAGAAGACCCTCTCCAGCAACTCAAACACGGGGTCCCTAGGAGGCACAGAAGTCAACAGAGCTGAAACTAAACACTCTCAGATCATCAGCCTCTGCAGCCCCATCAGTACTCCACATAAGGGAGTGGAACCCAAGCTATCTAATGCCAATGCTTCAAAAGCTTTGAAGTCAACTCCAAGGCCTGGGAACTGGCACTGATGATTCAATTCTAAGTCTTCTGGCTCTAAGATGCTCAGTGCCAGTCAACTTGGAGGCATCATCAGAGTTGAAGAAACAATAATGTTCAGATCTGAAGGTGACACCCCCAAGGATTTTGGATCTGATGGCTCCAAAATTGAAGGATGGATCAGAGAAAGAGAAATCAAAGGCGAGGTGGTTCAAGATAGGTTCTCTAGCCCAGAGGGGATCGGAGCTGCATTTGTGTCCTGAGGAGCTTCCTCATCATCCTGTCCACATCCGCTTTGGATAGGCTCCTGAAGAATCGAAGAGACGAGGCAGAAGGGGTAAAAGGAAAAGTAGAGGGAAGCCTGGAAGAAATAGAGACTGTACCATCAGTGAGAAAGTATGGATCTGAGGGGATACTGCAGTCTGGAGAGTTAGATCCAGTAATGATGGATTTGTCTTTTTTAAGACCTTGGCTGGTGGCTCTAAGGAAGGAGCTGATGTCAAAGTAGAAGGGCAGTCAGGAGACCTTTATGAGTCTTCCTGTCTATAGAAAGATAGTTGCTTTTTGGTTTGTCAGACTTCTAAGAGGTCTGAGTCCCAGAAATCAATTGAGAAAACTTAGAAGGAAGAAGGCCTCTCTCCGAATTAGCTTGTTCTTCTGATCGCTGAAGGCCTGAGAGTTGAGTCCAAAACAGATATCACAATCTGTGTCTAAGTGTGCAGGGCCCAAACATTAGACACATTCCTTGTGGGCATCAGAATTTGGGATCTCATGCCCGCAGGAAACATATTTTTTAAAACCCAAAGATTTTTCTAACATCTTGAAAAACAAACAGAAAAAGACTTACACGACTAAGCACAAAGTAATAACAAGTGGCAATAATGATGATATATATATATATATATATATATATATATATATATATATATATATGTGTGTGTGTGTGTGTGTGTGCACATATATACATACATACTGTATCTATCATATGTGACGTCCGTGCACTGGCCCAGCAATCAAGGAGCCTCAATCCTCACCACTAACACCAATGAGGGGGGTCCACATTGGGAAGCATAACAAATACATACACAGTAAAGTACAATTTCCCTTAAGAGCACACAGGGGTCACAGTCCATCTGGAGCTGGTTTCTCCATTTCTCTCCCCACTGGCACAGCTATAGGTTAAATATCTTAGCATTGTGGTTAAGCTAAAACCTCCAGCACTGTCTCTGCCCAACCAGGGCTTTGTGTTCCTGCCCAGGTAGCTGACACATACACACACTTTAAGATATGAGTTACATACAAACACACAGACACTCTTGGAGAAGGCTGGCACAGGTTCTCCAGCTATGCCCCTCCTTCCAGGCTAGGCTATAAAGTAGTAATCACTGCCACCAACCACTAATAACAGCTACTAATAAGGCCCTTACTAAAGGTTGTCCAATTATTACTGTACAATATTATTATCCAAATGGTAAGTATGACTGAACAGTGAGACCATTGAAGTGGCTTGGCCAGTATGACTATATACATGCAATGTACTCTAGAACTTAAATTATCTCTACAGAAAACAGCCACTGTTGACATGTTTAAAAATACTTAATAAATAATAAAAAAAAAACAAGACAATACTTCTTACTACACAAAGCTAGTCAAGAGTTTAGAGATCACAGGAAAATGCTTAAAATAATACAGTAGAACAGTTCTGACATCAATACAGAAAAACAGCTAGACTAGACTTCCTATTTCCCTGTCTATATTTAAGAGCAAACACAGTTCTAAAATAAACTTACATATAGAGCAAAGCAGTGCTGATGATGCTGGATGTTCTGAAGACAAAATGCAAAATGTTCTGATTCTTTCTGTCCTTAAATTGATAACACAGTACTACTGACTCATTTCAGATTACATTGTTTTTTCTCTAGTTCCCGGGCTAACAGAAACTCTCAGTTTAGCAGCCCTTTTGATATTGTACCTGGTCAGGAAGCTACAGCAATAAAAGACATTATACATGCAAATTCTAGCAACTAACTCTGGTCTCAAATCAATAGGAAGAATTCCTTCATCCAGACATCTCGTCTCTGTGTTTTGAGATCAAACAATTATACAATGCTTGACTTATCAGCTTTACTCCAGCAGAGTACAATGTGGTTACATTTTTTTGCAGTTCAGCATTTACCAAAGAGAAAAAGCATGCGGCTTACATTAATATTTGCAAATGACAGAATTATCTACAAAATTCTATCTGGCTAGGATGATAGCCTTCACATACACCCCCCCCCCCCACCCCGGAGAACTCAAGCTAGTTTTTCAAGTGATCCTTGAGAAACGTTGCTTGACAGGGTTAGGTCTATCTGAGTATTTCTTACCCCATTCCCTGTTTTGAGAGCTGAATGTTGGTATTGCTAATCCCACTGTGGTGCTGCACTAACATATCATATGCTTGCAACCCCAGGCTCCATCTTAGCAACTTGGCATTTTGCTGGCTGACACTGTGTAGCCATGTTAGGGGATTGTGATCTGTAACTACAGTGAATTTTCTTCCATACACACAAGGCTGAAGTTTCTGCAGTGTCCTCACTATGGCTAGACATCTCTTTTCTACAGCTGCATAGCATTACTCCCTGGGCTGGAGCCTACGACTGAGATAAACCACTGGGTGCTCTTCTCCCTCTGAAGAAATCTGGCTAAGTACAGGCCCCACCCCATGGTTGGAAGCATCCGCCTGCACAACAAATTCATTGTTGTAATCTGGACTGGCTAACATAGGGGGCCCTCCCAAAGCATCTTTAAGCTTGTGGAATGCCTGCTCACATGCTGTGGTCCTTACCTGGCCTGTTCTTCCTTGCCAGGACTGTGAGGGGAGCAGCTATGGTACTATAACTGGAGACAAACTTTCTGTAGTACCCTGCTCTCCCTAAGAATGCCCTCACCTACTTTTTTGTAAGAGGTGCAGGCCATGCCAGAATGGCTTCTACTTTGGCAGGTTCTGGCCTGATCTTACCACTCCCCTCTCTATGCCCCAAGTAGGAGACCTCTGCCATACCCACCTGACATTTGCTCAGCTTAATGGTCAACCCTGCCCTCTGTAGTCTGCCCAACACCTCCCTGACATGCTGAAGTTGCTCTTGCCAGGAATGGCTGTAGATGGCAATATCATATAGGAAAGTAAGGGCAAATACTCCTGTTAGGATATGATTTACCAGCCTCTGGAAAGTTGCTGGAGCATTTTTCATCCCAAAGGGCATCTTTATGAACTCATACAAGCCAAAAGGAGTCACAAAAGCTGACCTCTCTCTAACACTGGGAGTCAAGGGCACCTGCCAGTAAACCTTGATAAGATCAATGGTGGTAAGATACTTAGCCCCACCCAGCTGCACTAGGGCCTCATCTGTCCTAGGTATGGGGTAAGCATATGACTCTGTGTGACTATTTAATTTCCTGTAGTCTACACAGAATCTGCTGCTGCCATCCTTCTTTGGCATCAGCACCACTGGGGAGGCCCAGGGAATGTTGGACTCTTCAATTACTCCTAGTTCCAACATCTTCTGTATCTCCTCCCTCAGAGCCTGTTTGACTCTCTCAGGCACCCTATAAGGGGCCTACCTAATAGGCCTTTTTGGGGTCCTGTATCCACCTGGTTCTGCACCAGGTGGGTACAATCTGGTCTTCCAGTGAACATGTCCCCAAACTCCTGTAACACTGCTCGGATTTCTTGAACCTGGGTAAGAGATAGATGCTGGGTCACTGCTACCCCTTCCACTGAGGTGTCTGTCCGAGCCTCACTGAGGAAATCAGTCACCAGATCTCTCTCAGATTCCTCCTGCAAGTCACTGCAAATACTCAGCACATTGCCTCCCTATCATGGTAATATTTCATCATGTTAATATGGTACAACTTGTGCCCCTGCCTCCTGCCTAGCAGTTCCACCATGTATTTAACATCACTTACCTTTCTTGCCACCTTGTAGGGTCCCTCATAAGCTGCTTGAAGCTTGCTGTGTCTGACAGGAATGAGAACCATTATCTGAAGCCTTATAGCATACTCTCTAGCTCGAGCATTCCTGTCATACCAGACTTTTTTCTGTTGTTGGGCTTCTGTCAGGTTGTCCTGGGTCAAACCCATGACTTTCCTAAGCCTTGTCCTGAGGTTTAGGAGATATGCCACAACAGACTCCTTGTGAGGTTCAAACTCACCTTTCCACTCATCACGTATTAAATCTAGAGGTCCCCTCACCTATGCCCATACAAAAACTCAAAGGGTGAAAAATCTGTGGATTCTATGGGAACCTCTCTGTAAGCAAACAGATGAGACAAATATTTGTCCCACTCCCTCTTAAACTGGTCTGCAAATGCCTGTAGCATGGACTTGATTGTAGAGTTTAACCTCTCAACAAAACCATTAGTCTGGGGATGGTAGGGGGTGATCTTCAGGTGCTTCACCCCACAGTACTTCCACAGAGAAGCCAGCAGGTTGACATAAAACTGGGACTCTGTCAGTCAGTATTTAATCTGGGAAACCTACACTGCTGAAAACCTCTAACAAAGCATGTGCCACCTTTTCTGCCTCAATGGAGGGCAAAGCCACTGCCTCAGGCTATCCTGTAGCATAATATACTACCACTAGGATATACTTTTTCCCAGTGGAACTTGGGGAACTCAGAGGTCCCACAATATCCATAGCTACCCTCTGAAATGGCTCCTCAATCACAGGCAAAGGCATCAAAGGAGTTCTCACCTTGTCTCCTGCCTTGCCTACCTTTTGGCAATGCTCACAGGTCCTGCAGTACCCTGTTACATCTCTAGAAATTCCAGGCAGTAGAAGTTCTGCATAATACGTCTCTTTGTACATTTTATGTACATATGAATTGAAAAGGGAATATCATGGGCTATTGCTAGAAGCACCAGATGGTAGGCTCTAGGCACTACCAACTGCTGTACCCTCTCACCTTCTAGCCCATCCTCAGGGGTCCCCTCTCCATACAGTAACCCTTTGTCCCAGTATACAGATTCCCCCTTCCCATGAGAATCAGGTGCCTCACTAGCTACCTGCATCAGGTCTTTCAGTGTAGGGTCTGAGAACTGAGCCTGTCTCAACTCTCCCTTTGTAACCCTTCCCAGCTCCCCTTCCACAAGAAGTCTGGCATCCTCTGACAGTGGTGTCTAACTGTCAGCCTGGGTACTACTACTCACCTCTATGTTTGCAATCACTCTGTCCAAGGGAACATCAGTACCCACAAGCAGCTGTGGCTCACCTTCAGTCTCATGTCTACAGAGTATCTCCCTCCCTCAAGTAACCACCTTACCAGTCCTTGTATGCGGTCTGCCTGGGTCTCCCACAGGCTACCAGACCCACATGCTTGTTTCCAAGCCTGACTGCGTGTAACTGCACAAACCCATGGTACTGCCTTATCAAAATCATTCCCTATCAGGACATCTGCAGGGATATCCTCAAACACACCTACTTACTGGCTTCCTTTTCCCCCCTCCCAGTCAAGGTGAACCCTAGCCAAAGGTATTTGGAATGGGGTCCCTCTCCTAAAGCTCTGAATGGAGTAGACTGCCCAGGCAAGTAATGCTCCTTTGTAACCACTGCAGGCTTTACAATGGTTATGTCAGAGGCTGTGTCTCTCTTAGCAATGGCCTCTTTCCCATTCACTACGATAGGTTATAACCTCTTGTGGTAGTTGGATACCCTTGTTGTCTCAAGACAACCTACTGTTGGCATTTTGTCTTTCCTACTTACTGGTTCTGTCACCTTTTGTTCCCCAACTTGTCTCCATGGACAACTGTATGCCACATGGCCCCACTGGATGCCCTGTTTGCTAGGTATAGGTCTGTCTTCTTCCCCAACTCATCTGAAGTAGCACATTGTCTATCAGTTAACCATATCCTCATGTCCTCAGGCCAAGTGCTAAGGGCTTGTTCCCTCACCAAAAGGTCTGCCAGCCCTTCAAAAGTGGTGACCTAACATCCACACACCCACCTATGAAAATAAGTGCTCAGTTCAGCAACATATTCACACACACTTTTTATCCGCCTTGCGTCTATGCTCACCAAACTTTTTCCTATAAGTTTCAGGTGTTAGCTTAAAAAATTCTATCAAGCAATTCTTAACAGCAGTATAATCAAAACAGTCAACGTCAGACTTTTTGGACAAAATAGTTACAACTTTACCATGAAGTAAAGGGATCAGGAACCGTACCCAGAGCCTTTGGTCAACATCATACTGTTTACATACCCTCTCAAATGGGAACCTATCAGTTCCACGAAAGAACACTTACCCGAAGACCAGATCACTGAGACCACATCGCCGAAAGAGCAGATCTTTGACAATGCTAAGTATAAGTAGTACAGAATGGAATGTATTCCCGTTTCTGCAATGTGGTGCAATCTCAGAGTTGGTATACTTAAGTGGAGGGGTGTGGGGGGCACAGTCCCCCACATGAAGGGTGCAGGGGGCTTGCCCCCCTGCTGTGAACATGTTTGTTTTTGTTGTTTTATTTTATTGCGGAAACGAGAGTAAATTCCATTCCGCAGTAGTTATACTTACCTTTGTCGGTGATGTGTTGTGTCGATGATGTGGTCTCCGTGATTTGGTCATTAGGTAAGTGTTCTGTCGTGGATCTGATATGGATCTTCTCAAACATACGAATGAAACTATCAAAATTATTCCCCTCTCTAAACTGTGGAAAAAATTTACTGACCTTTTGTGCTTCTGGGGTCCGGTTACTCCCTTGCCCATTACCTCTATTACTCTGGGGAACAATCAGCATCTCCTTTTCTTGCTGCCTCTGCCTTTTCTTCTCCTCAGCTTCCAGGTGTAGCGGTTTCTCATTTTCCTCAGCCTGTAGACATCTCAGTCTCTCTGCTTCTTCTGTTTCCATACGTCTGACCTCCAACTGAAGTCTCTATAGCTCCAGATGGATTTTTCAGTCCTCTGCAGAAAGATCAAGCTGTCCATTCTCTGAGTGTTGTACACTTCCACTGCCAATCTGATCGTCCTTCTGATTGCTGTTTTCTGATGCAGCTGTGACCAAAGCTGCAATCACATCTGCCTTAGTTAGGTTTTCATGCATCACTCCCTTAGCCTGGCAAATCTCAGCCAATTGGCTCCTTGACAGTTTGCCATACTCCTCTGCTGACATGCTTGCCTGCTCTCCCTAACTAACTAAGCTAACAAAAGAAATAAAACAATTGTGATCTGAACTCTGAATATTCACTGCATGGCTGATTTAGAGTACAAAACACCTTCGGTGATCACTGCATACAAGCTACAGGAATTCACTACCCACACCACTACAAGCCAATTGCCAACCAATTAATATGTAGTGTGGATATCCCACCACTGCCAAACAATTAATATGTGACACCCATGCACTGGCCCAGCAATCAAGGAGCCTCAATCCTCACCACTAACAACAGTGAGGGGCGTCCACATTAGGAAGGATAACAAATACACACACAGTAAAGTAGAATTTCCCTTAAGAGCACACAGAGATCACAGACAGTCTGGGGCTGGTTTCTCCCTTTCTCTCTAGATCCCCAATAAGACTTCCCACTGGCACAGCTATAGGCTCCAGGTCAAGCTAAAATCTCCAGCACACTCTCTGTCCAAACAGTGCTTCATGTTCCTGCCAACGTAGCTGACACACACACACACACACACACACACACACACACACACACACACACACACACACACGCGCACTTACTTTAAGATATGAGTTATATACAAACACACAGACACTCCTGGGGAAGGCTGACATTTGTATGGCTCATATCTGGTGTGGTGATTTTGGTGTTTGTTAACAGAAACTCACAAGTTTAGCAGCCCTTTTGATCTTGCACCTGGTCAGGAAGCTACAGCAATAAAAGACATTATACATGGAAATTCTAGCAATTAACTCTGGTATCAAAACAACAGCAAGAATTCCTTCATCAAGACATCTCAGCTCCGCGTTTTGAGCTCAAACAATTATACAGTGTTCAGCTTTCCTCCAGCAGTATGCAATGTGGTCACATTTTTTTGCAATTCAACATTTAATAAAGAGAACAAGCATGTAGCTTACATTAATATTTACAAATGACAGAATTACCTACAAAATTCTATCTGGCTAGGCTGGCAGCGTTCACATATCTTCACAATATAAATATATATATATATATATATATATATATATATATATTTTTTTATTATTTTACATTTGTTGACCGGAATAGTTCAACTGGATTAATGTCCATTTTCAGTGGAGGCCCGGGGAGAAAAGCTCCCAGGTAAACAGATTAAGTAATAACAAAGAAGGCATATTACCAAGGTAGACAGATAAGTAATAACCAAAGAAGACATATTACAGATGAGATATTTACAAATGACATATTCATAGTTTCATAGTTTAGTACTAGGCTATCTGCCTTGGGGCATTTGTAAGCCTAGTCATAGTGATGTGGCTTTTGCCACCCCATGAAATGGTACAAAAATGTACAGAATAAATTTAGAATACTGTGCCTCTGTCTAGTAGTGACACAATGAAGGTCCCCTTATATAATAAAATTAGTTTACTGTGCCCTTGTCTAGTAGTGACACAGATGTGACCCCTGGGGTAAACTTACGATCTCCCATCCACTCATCAAGATTTCTCTTGAAGAGAGTCAGTGAGGGGCTCTGCCTAATATGAACTGGGATCATGTTCCAAAGAATGGGAAGCCTCTGGGTTATGAATCTATCCCTCCCACATGTCCTATTCATACTTGTGCCAAGGTTTAAGTCTTTAGCTCTCGTGGTCCTGATGGATTTGGATTTTTTGAGATGGAGCGTGTACATCAGATCTTGATTGGACATGGCCTTGTACGTCAGGAAGAGATCACCTCTGAGCAGGCGGTATGCTACTGAATAGAGCTGAAGTTTCTTTAGTCTGCAAGAATAAGACATATGCTGGAGACCCTTGATCCTCTTGGTAAGGTACTTTTGTGGTCTCTCCAGCTGTTGCAAATGCCGGGTGAGGTACATACCAAATGGGGCATTGTACTCAATCATCATCAATTTGGAGTGACCTGAGTGCATGTGTTATGTGGCGGATCCTAGCTCCCGATAGGCAGCTCACAGTCACCCTCTCCTTGTTCAGCCTGGTAAGCGGGACATCAGTGTGTCTGACTATAGAGTCACCTATTACTAGTGTATCAGGCATGGTGTTTGGCCTTAAGGGCTGTGATTGGTTGACACACTGATTTATTGAATTATGTGTTGCATGTGTTTTGTTTTGAGGTGGTGGATTTTTGGATGTCTGCTTTGGGAGCCTCTGTTGTTTTGGTAAGTTTTTTATTAGAGCCTCCGAGTATGTCTTTGTGTTTTTATGTGTTTGGTTTGCAGTTGTGGTAGGTCTATGTGGGACTGGGTTTGTTGTGTGTGTGGTTACCATCTCCTCCTGTCTGGTCATGCCAGCCCTGAGTTGAGAGAGTTCAGCCTCCAGTTTGGCTATATAGTTGCATCTCTCACATGTATTTGTGTTTGTTGGGAGGAGGAGAGGGTTGTCTGTGTACATGAGACAATTGTAGCATTGTCTCAAGATACCCAGATTAACCAGCTGAACTGGAGAGGACGCCAGTAATCTACCACTCGACATGCTAGAACAGTATAAGGGAGTGCTGTGCCTTTAAGGGAAGTGGATATTCACAGGGGTGGTAGGTGGATGTAGTGCTTTACTTAGTATGAGAGTGCTTACTTAGTAGAGAAGTTTTGAGAACAAGTGCTAGGCTTATAGTATAGCGAGTAGTCTGATTATACTAAGAGTAGAGCTTCCTTAAGGGAAAATTTGAAGAGCAGACCTGGCGGAGCCAGAAGAAGTTTAACCTTGTTTAACCAGCTGCGCTATGCACAACCAAAGCCGTGCAAACACAGATTTTAAACAGGGAACTACAAAAGAGCTAGAAATGGTCCAAAACAACCAATTACTACAGCTCTTGTGCTGAGGTCACTTCCTACAGGGACAGGTAGGCTGCTCAAGGCTCCCCACTCCCACTGGTGAGCAAAGAAACTTCCTTCTATCCAAGTAAGGTAATGGACAACACAGGAACTACACCACAGCCCAGAATACAGCAATGCCTGTAAACTGGTCTAAACTAGTCGAGGAGAGGCGGGAAGACAAGGATTATTTTTTTGTTTTTTTGATAGAAATACACAGAAAATGCAGAAACAGTGATAAATCAGTTACACAGGCTAGCACACTTTAGTGGGCAGCATCAACAGTTAAATTAAACAAACAAACAAACAAACAAACTTTCGATCAAATTCGACTAAAAAGTAACTTTAAGTGCAGATTTTAAAATAATGCAGCAAACAGCTAAAAAACAGTTTAAGCTTGTTCAGGTTAAGCTACAGAAGCTATTCCAAGTAAAAAAACAGCAAAGATACTTAAATCCAGATATACATACACACATAAATACAATATATATATATTTTTTTTACTAAAGGAAAAGAATGAAAGTGGGAAAATCTACAGACTATGGTAGAAAAGAACACTCAAAAGAGTACAAAAAAGCAGTTAGAAAGGAAGACCTAAAAAGGATGGAAAAAGGGAAAAATTATCAGAGTAACACAGGAGGTATTATACAAATTACTAACACTCACATAACCCCCAAGATAAAAGTAGTAAGAAAATACAATATAATGCACAAGAGTTCACAATCCATATCTGTTTGCAATAGCAGCAAACGAGATCCTAGGTATGTCAGGTTCATGTATCACTGTGGGTAAAGGGAGGAGCATGAGAGTTCTAGGTTCCTATGATCTGGAAGAAACTGCCAAGTCACATCTAATACTTGGATCTGAACCCATTAGTTGAGGAATGAATGAAAATGACAACATCAGATCAACAAGTAAAACAATACTCTTCCTGCCTGTAAAGTGTCCTATAACTATATAACTCGGCTTCCAACGATGTATAACCTATACACTGGAATTGATCCTGACTGAGTTTATAGTTATTTAGAAGAAAACTCAGTCATGGTAACAGAACAAAAGGGTAACCAAAGAAAGTCATATGGAATTGTGACGATGTCATGGCAACCAATGCCACTAAATGTGAAGAAAATGCTATTACCCAGTTTGTTTCAATGAATAATCCACAAAACACAACCTTGGAACTAAGAGCCTACAGGGATTGTGCGCTACTGTCCTGGGTATGGGTCTCCAACCTCCACACCAAAATTAGACTGCACACTGTTCGCTTACAGAGCTACACATCTCTCTCCATGAACCAATGTCTCCCAACGCCCCTCTATCCACAGTAACTGCTTTTCACTCAAAGTATTATTTTTCACATTCACACACATGCAGACAACTTCCAGGGAAGGATGCTGAATCTTCCAATTCCACACAGCTTTCTTCCTGGACCTAATAGTACTGTCACCACTCTGAAGAAAGTCAGAGACTTCCAGTTAGTGGCATGCTCTGATTTTGCCACTCAGTATCTCTTTTACAGACAGTTGGCTGAAGCAGTCTCAAAGACGTGGCCCTTACAGTCTGTTATTCCTCAGTGTAAATGATTACCCTCTTTTCAATTAAGCAATAGTGCATAAGTACTCTTGTAATAAATAAATACTAGCCACAATAGCTTAGAGATAATTAAAAAGGAGTTATGTTCTTACCGTAACATTCCATCTGTGTTGTTGATTCTTCATTCATTTATTACTGATGGGTGCCAGTTCCGTCCTCAGAACCAAGTTGGCCATTATAACAAGCTTGTGCCAGCCAAAAACACTCTCGAGCTAAACTTTACCCATAGTGTCTCTCTCTATATTACCTCAGATTGAGTTTATCCATAAGAAAGAAGAAGGAAAAAAAGAAAGAAAGAAAGAAAGAAAGAAAGAAAGAAAGAAAGAAAGAAAGAAGGTGGAGGCTATATCTGAGCAACTTTCCTATCATAGGCCAGGACCATATCTGAACCTCCAGGAGTCTTTCGGAGGGAGATGGTGGGTGGGTTGTAAGTGTTTGAGAAATCATTTTATGCTCAACTCCTGAGAGACTTGCTTGGCTACAAACATCTGCATTACAAGTTAAAGCTAAGTGAAACTTGCAGTAGTGAATTGTAGCATTTTGTTAAGTACAAACTTGCAGTTTAAAAAATACTGTATTTTCATTTTTTTTATGTTTCCTAATTGTGTGTTTCTGAACAGTGTGCTGTGTGTCTCTCTCTCTGCAGTTAGTTCCCCACCTACCCTCCCTGTTCTTGTGTTGGTATTAGTGTTGGTGGCTCTGGAATTGCCCGCCCCTCCTGTAAGTCTGTATTAGAACACTCCTCCTGGGTCCATCTAATTTGCTCACTTAGCTGAGTACAGTGAGATCATATTCTGAGTCTAGTGTTCATACAGAGAGATTTGATTCTTTCCTCTCTTGTTACACTTAAAAAAAAAAAAAAAATTTTTGCACTTCATTCATTTGCTTTTGCTGTAGTTGTGTTTCCTCCTACTCTGTTTTGCTTTTCTTAAAAGTACTCAATTTTATTTATTCTGCTGCGTTTATCACTGCTTGGTTGTAGCCTGATTGAATTGTGACTGTTATTCTAAGTCTGTTGGTTTAAGCACTTGGGCTTCATACAGGCTGTTTTACATTAAGAAGGTTTGTGGTCTGCATTGTTGTGGCAGGACAGGTAGCTTACATCCTTCTAAGCTGGGAATTGCTGATTGAAGGCCCAGTGTCTGCTATTCTAAAAGTGTATTAGTTCTGGCTTAAGCACTCAGGCTACAGGCCAGTTATTCTACATTAAGAATGTCTGTGGTCTGCACTCTTGTGGGAGGAGAGGCTGGATGCTGCCCTTCTGAGCTGGGAATTTCTGGTCATAGGCTTATTGTGACTGCTCATATGAACTGTTTCTTTCTGAAATTGGTGCACCTTGTTGCTGTAGCATAGACCAGATTCAGGCTTGCTGAATCTAGCTTTGTTTGTATAACTTGAGGCACTGATCCAGGCCATCTTTTTTTTGGAGAAGGTTCCCCTGCATCCTAGTAAGCATGGGTGTGCAGTTAGAACTTGTTTGACTGAAGGCTGCTGGAACAGGGCTCAGTTGTGAGCTTTTTTCTGGTTAACTGGTTAACTTGTTTAAATCAGTTTGTTTGTTTTCTATTGTTCTACACACACAACCACACACACACACACACACACATATATATATATATATATATATATATATATATATATATATATATATATATATATATATATATATATATATATATATACAAACTGCACTTTATTCATCTGCTTTTACTGTATTTGTGTTTCTTCCTACTTTATTACTGGGGGCATTGACTACAACTCTGATCTGTGATATATAACAATAATTATCCTTTTACTGTGCTTTTAAACTGTTCTTTTTTAATGTATCTGCTTTATTTTATATATATATATATATATATATATATATATATATATATATATATACACACACACACACACACACACACACACACACACACACACACACACACACTTGTTTCCTGCCTTTCTAAGCTAGTATAGTCCAGTTTTCAGGTTAGTGCTGAATTCAGGGCTGTGTTACAAATCTCTGTGTTTGCCCATACCTTGCTTGGATAGAAGGAAGTTTCTCTGTTCACCTGTGAGAGAGGGGAGCTTTGAGCGGCCTATCTGTTCCTGGAGGAGTGGTTTCAGCCCAGAAATTAGCACCGGTTAGGTAGGGTAAAACTATTCCCGGCTCCACAAAGTCTTCTCTTCAATTTTTCCCTTGGAACTAGACAAACTTTCAACTTAAGCATTCAAGCCTTTCATTTCTCAGCCCGGCACTTGCTCAAAACTTATATCAAGCACTTATAAACCCTAGCACTAGACCCTCCTGTAATATACAGGAGGACAAGGCTCTCTATTCGACCTTAACAGCCATCCATCCAGTAAAACAGTTCACTGTACCTATCCAGGCATGTCCAAAGGGCAGTTTCAGGTGTACTCTCCAGTCCAACTGGTGAATCTCGGCATTTTGAGACAATGTTACAACTGCCACATGTGCACAGACAACCCCCTCCTCCTACCACCAAACACTAATACATGCGAAAGATGCAGTTATACAGCCAAACTAGAGGCTAAGCTCTCTCAACCCAAGACTGGATCAGACAGCCAAGAGGAGAAGGGAAATACTTGCATCACATCACCAGTCTTACATAGACCCATTAAACCAGCACTGGCAAAAAACACACATAAATACACAAAAACATACTCGGAGGCTCTAAATAAAAGTCTGCAAAACCAACAGAGACCTCCAAAGCAAACATCCAAGCAACCTCCACCCCCCAACACAAACCATGAAACACATACTTCACAAAACCAGTGTGCCATGCAATCACAACCCTTAAGACAAAATAACATACCCAACATACTAGTAATAGGTGACTCTATAGTCAGGCACACTGATGTCCCACTCACTAGGCTGAATAAGGAGAAGATTACTGTTAGCTGCCTGTCGGGTGCCAGGATCCGCCACATAACACAAGCACTCAGGTCACTCCAAAACAAGTACAAATATGGCTGTCATTGTCCATGTTGGTGTGAATGACCTCAGCCGTACCTCCCTGGACTACATGAAAAGAAACATGGAAGAGCTCTCTGATCATGTAGCCCAGGCCGGTATGACCCTGACCGTGAGCAGCATCCTGCCTTCACCAAGAATGATACCAATGGTATAAAGAAAAAAATTCTCGATTTCAACAATTGGCTAAGTTTCTGGTGTCATTCAAAGGGGATACAGTGTCTGTCTGCCTGGGATGATATGCTGCTTCGCTAGAGATGGCTTGTACCTGTCACCCTTAGGCTTTCGAGTACTTGCCAAGGCTTTTGCCACCCCCACAGTGCCTTTTTTAGGCAAGGCTCAAAAGACAAACCCACCGCCATAAATAGCACAAGTAACAAAAAACTGAGGGTAATGCTGCTCAATGACAGAAGTCTAAACGTCAAAATGCACGCACTCGAGGCACTCCTCAGTATGGAGAAGATCGATATATGTGCAGTAACAGAAACCTGGTTTAAGGCTCCAGAGAGCACATCAGCACTACCAGGTTACAACTCATACCATACATTTCAGCCACAGAACCCAAACCGAAATACAAAAGGCAGGGGCGTATCCATATTCATTAAGGAAACCCACACCTCCAGGTTAATGGCACAGCATGATGCATCAGAGATTATCCACGTGCAAATAACAATGGGCAAAACTGAAATTCAAATTGTAGCTTGCTACAGATCACCCACCATGTCCCAGGACCCCATTCCATGTTTCTGGAAACACTGGGAAACATAAAGGTCCTACCAAACACCCTAATATTGGGTGATTTCAATTACCCAAACATTAACTGGGAGAACTACTCAAGTACTAACTCCCTTGCCCAACTTTTCCTAGAATTTATAAACTCAAATGCCCTGGTTCAACTGGTCAACACCCCCACCAGAGGTGACAACATATTGGACCTGGTCATCACCAACATGGGCGACCGGTGTTTCACACCACATATCAACCCCTCGCTGGTTAGATCTGACCATAAACAAATCACTTTGGATATCCATATTCCGCCCCTCCCCCAGACAAGAAAGCCACCATGAAAAACTTTTCAAAAGCAAACTTCACGTTACTTAAGACTGAGGTGGAAAGTTTCAAAGCCCCCATGTTGAAGGATAACACTGTCCAAGCTGCAAAATCCTTTACTAATGCATTCTACGGGCAGCTACAAGAATGCATGGATCGTGCCATCCCAAGCAAAACCAAGACTCACTTCTCCAAGAAAAGGAAAGCAGTCTGGTGGACTCCTGCCATAAACAAGTTATACAATAGAAGGAGGAAACTAGTACAGAAAAGAGTAAAATCCCAAGAAGGGAAGACATCCCTGATCAGTATCAGCAAGAAACTACAATCCCTCATAAAATCATCCAAGGCGAGCTTTGAAAGAAAAATTGCCAAGGACTCCAAAGATAACCACAAGGCATTCTTTAGCTATGCCAAGAATCTAAGTGGCAATGCTCAGATCTGCTCGGAGTTAGTGCAGAATGGCACAAAATACACTGAACCAACAGATATCGCCGACATCCTGGCAGACAGGTTCAGTGCAAACTTCACCCCCAAAAGGACCCATAACCATACCAGAAGAATGTAGAGTCCCTGAAATCACAGACACCCAGGTTAAAACAGCCCTCTCCAAAGCCAAAAACTCAGCATCAATGGGACCGGACAGTGTCCCAGGCTTCATCCTACACGAGCTCAAAGATGAACTAACCCCTTATCTAAACACACTGTTCAACCTCAGCCTCTCCACAGGCTACATACCCATAGGGTGGCGCACAGCAACGGTTATCCCGCTCCACAAAGCTGGAGCCACAACAGACCCTGGGAACTATCACTCTATAAGCCTGACTAGCTTAGTCTGCAAGGCTATGGAGTGCATCATCATGGAACTCATTAACAGAGATATTGGGAACCTCCAAACACTGGACCCTACCCAGTTTGGCTTTGTTAAGGGCAGATCGTGCCTCCTAAACCTGGTGGACTTCTTTGAGACAGTTACCAAGGTTATAGACGAGAGAAAGGTGGTACACACAGCCTACCTAGACCTCGCTAAGGCCTTCAACACCATTCCCCATTTTGGTATTATAGACAAGCTCACCAGCCTGAACATAAACTCCTGTGTCACAAGATGGGTTGCCAACTGGCTCACGGACAGAAACCACATGGTGACAGTTGCGGGAGCTAGGTCCGTCTCTAAACCGGTTACAAGTGGTGTTCCCCAGGGTTCAGTCCTAGGACCCCTCCTGTTCAGGCATATACTTCTCAGAGGTGCAGGAAAGCACAGGAGGACTATGGCTGACCAAGTTCGCAGACTGTAAACTAGGGGCTATAATTGACTCTCCGGCTGACACAGACATCCTCCAAAAGGAACTCACTGAGACGGATACCTGGTGTCAAAATCATAGCCTCAAGCTAAATGCCAAAAAGTGCATAATCATCCCCTTTGGAAAAACAAAGTACCCACAAACTACCACATAGGTGGCAGTCCCCTAAATACAGAAGACGTAAAGGATCTGGGGACCCAAGTAGATAGTAATCTCAACTTTGATAATCGCATTGCCAAAGTGGTTAGAAAATCCTTCTACGTGGCCCACCTTATCATAAAAGGGTTTGCATCCAGATCAAAAGAGGTCATTGTGCCCCTCTACACATCACTCATAAGACCCATCTTAGAGTTCAGTGCCCCATTTGGGATGTACCTTACAAGACACCTGCAACAGCTGGAAAGACCACAGAAGTACCTCACCAAAAGGATCAATGGCCTCAAACAGATGCCCTATGCAGCTCGACTGAAGAAACTCCAGTTTTACTCAGTTGCATACCGCCTACTTAGAGGTGATCTCTGCCTGACATACAAAGCCATGTCCAACCCAGAATTGATGGACATGCTCCACCTAAAGAAAACCTTATCCCCTCGAGCCACATGCTCTAGGGATCTAAACCTTACCACAACAATAAATAGGAAGTGCTAGAGGGTGAGATTCCTGTCCCAGAGACTTCCCATGCTTTGGAACAAGATCCCAATCTACATTAGACAGAGCTCCTCGCTAACACTCTTCAAAAGAAACCTTGACGAGTGGATGAGAAACAGAAAGTTTACCTCGGGGATCACTTCAGTGGCTCTGCTAGACAGAGGCACAGGGAACTATTCTAAGGGGACGGCGAAAGCCAACACATTCTGGCTAGGCTTATAAATGCCTTCAGGCAGGCAGCCTAGTACCCACCTATGAACCTAAGATCAACAACACAGATGGAATGTTATGATGATAATATAACTTCTTTATCTGATGTTGTTAATCTTCATTTATTCCTTACTGATGGGATAGAGTCCCTAGCTACTTTGTTTCCTGGGAGGCCCTATGGAAGAATATTCCTGAGTACCACTGAACCAAAGGAAGCTCTCCCCCTGGAGACCATGTCCAATTTTTAATAAGTGATAAAGGTATGGGGGTAAACCACGTTGCTGCCATATAAATGTCATCCATGGAAGCTCTTGCATGGAACGCAACAAAAGTGACTGACCTGGCCGAGTGCACTTTGACTTTTGATGGTAGGGCAGCATTGTTCCACTGATAAATAAAGCAAATACAATCTCTTGACCATTTAGATAAAGTAACTTTGGAAACAGGTCTCCCCAATCTCGGTCCTGAGAATGAAACAAATACCTGGTTAGATTTTTGCAATTAATTAGTTCTGTCAAGTTAAAAATGCAATTGTCTATGCACATCAAGCAAATGTAGTGAATATTCTCCTTTGTTTGAAATATTTGAAAAGAAAACTGGTAAATTTATGGTTTGAGTAATAGTCAAGTCTGAAATCACTTTGGGTAAAAAGGAGGGGTTATCCAGAATGATACTTTGTCTTTATGGAACACAATGTAAGGACATTTAATGCATAAAGCTTGCAACTCAGAAATTTGTCTTGGTGAGGTAATGGCCACCAAAAACAAAGTTTCCCATTATAAGAATTTCAAATCGCAATTGGCAGCAGATTCAAAGGGAGGGTGAGTCAAGGTTTGAAGAACTAAGGTTAAACTCCAGGGCTCAATCGGCTGTTTGAAGGGGGGGGTTAATGTATGTAACTCCCTTCAAAAAAGTTTTTCAGAGGTGGTGTGAAATCAAGAAAGTCCTTGAAACCATTATGGAAACTGGAGATTGCCACCAAGTGTACTCGAATAGTTAAAGCTGCAGCTCCTGAATGAAGGAGGTTAGACAAGTAATCTAGCACCATAGAAAATGGGGCCGAAAAAGGGGGTTACTCCCTTTTTATGAGACCAAATTATGAACCTTTTTCACTTGCTTAAATAAAGTTTCCTGGTGGATGGTTTGTGGGAAGCAAGAAAAATGTGGCATATAGGAGAGGATAGGTTGCTTTGCCTGGCAATTACTGGAAGTGGAGGAACCAAGCTGTCAATCTGAGTGTTGGTATATTTGGATGTATCAACCCCTGTGGATGTGACAGCGATTCCAGAGTTGGATCCAGAATTCATGGTTGATGCAGTAGGTGAGGACAAAAAAAGGGAAACCAAATTTTTCAGGGCCAGTAGGGTGCAATGAGGATTACTCTCCTATTCAGCCAAAGAGCTTTCTTTAAAATTTGCGGGATCAGAGGAAGGGGAGGGTAAGCATAAAGAAGTCCCGTGGGCCAATCAAGAAGAAAAGCGTCCCTTGGAGACACCTCCTGTGGGAGAATTAGGGCAAAGTAGCCTCTGCATTTGTAATTTGCAGGGGACGTAAACAGACTGCACAAGGCTGGCCCCAGCAACTGAAACTCTTAGCCGCTACAACAGGATCGAGGGACCACTTGTGAGGCAGGAGAATGCATCTGCTCAATTTGTCTGAAATTATACTGGAATCTCCAGGAATGTGCATTGCTATCAGAAAGTGGTTGGAAGCTATCGCCCATTGCCAAAGTCTCATGGCCTCTCAACACAACAGTTAGGACTTTGTTCCCCCTTGTTTGTTGATGTACCAGACTGCTGACTTGTTGTCGGACTGGATGACAATCATTCCTGAAGGGAGAACAGTTTGAAATGCTTGCAACACTAAAAGCACTGCCTTCAGTTCTAGAACACTGATATGCAGGTTGGCCTTCAAGTGTGACCAAGTGCCTTGGACTGTCCTTCTTTGGAAATGCCCCCCCCCACACACAATCAGGGAGGCATCCGTGGTTACTGTGGCTCTGGGCTGAGAGGGGAAGAAAGGACAACTCCATAGGTGTTCCTCTGGCTTCATCCACCAAATTAAATCCTGTTTGCACCGGTTTGTTTTCCTGACTTGAAAGGACATATGGTGAGTCAAAGGGGACACCACTGCATTAGTAAAAGCCACTGTAGGAGCCTCATGTGTAGCCTTGCCAGTGGAACTATTGCTATTGCTGCTGCCATTGACCCTAGTAGTTGGAGGATTGCCTGAGCCGGGACCTTGTCCTGACAGAGTATCACCCAGAGCTGAGATCCGAGTCTTTCCAGCCTGTGCAGTGGGAGTGAGACTAGGCAAGACTTGAGTATCAAAATTTGCTCCAATGAACTCCAGTCTTTGAGAAAGAGTCAGATTGCATTTATCTTTGTTTACTGTTATCCCCAAGCATTCCATTAGTTGTAGGGTGTAATGAGTGGCTGAATCCAGTAGATACTTGGGTGGAGCAGTGAGGAGCCAATCGTCTAAATATGGAAACACCCAGAATCCTTGCAGTCTCAAGTGAGCTCCTACCACTGCTATGCATTTGGTGAACACTATAGCGCGAAAGGGCAGTGCTCAAAATTGGTAGTGACTGGCTCCCAGGCGGAAGCGGAGGAATCTTCTGGAGCATTTGTCCATTTTTATGTGTTAATACGCATCCTGAAGATCTGTTGAGCACATCTAATCATCCTTTTCCAGAAAAGGAAGTATAGACTGAACTATGTCCATCCAGAATTTCATTTGTTTGACAAATTTGTTTAGGATGCTGAGGTCTAGAATTAGCCTTCAGTTCCCTGTTTTCTTTGGCACTAAAAAGAATCTCAAGTAGAATCCGGATCCTATGTGGTCTGGTGGGACTGTTTGGATGGCCCTTTTTTGAAGCAGCTTTTGAATTTCTAGAAGTTCTACTTCCCTTTCACTGGGTGGAACATCGGGAAAATGTTTTAATGGTCTTGGATAAAGGATGAAAGGGATGTGGTAACCTCTGGTAATTATTGTCTGCACCCAAAGATCTGTCTATGGTTAGCATTTGCCAGGCAGGGTGGTGCACAGAGAATCATCCTCCGACTGCTTCCAGATGTAAGCAATCAGCCCACTCTTATCATAGCATCATAGGAAGTTACTAGGCTATTGGCCCTGAGGCCCTTACAAGCTTAGCCAAGAGTTTAGCCCATGTATAAACAAATCGTCACCCGATGCCCCTGTCCAGCAGGAACACGGGTGGAATCTCAGGGATGTATTTTCTATTTTGCATCCAGTTATACAGGTTCCACTTAAAAAGGGGTAAAGAGGTACTCTGCTTGATGTGGAGAGGGAGTGTATTCCACAGATGGGGGAGTCGCTGGGACAAAAATCTGTCTCATCACCAAGTCCTATTAATGTCACAGATCAGGTTGAGGCCACACGTGTGGGTTACTTGAATGAAGCCTGATTTGTGGATATGCATCAGTCCCATCAAAGTAGGGGTCCAAGATCACTTTGTATGCAAGACAGAGGTCACCTCTGAGGTGTCTGTATAAAACAGAGTAGAGGGATAGGGCATTTAGACTATCTGTGTATGGCAGATTTTTGAGGCCTTGCATTCTCCTGGTGAGGAACCTCTGTGGTCTCTCCAGCTGCTGCATGTGCTTTGCAAGATACATGCCGAATGCAGCGTTGTACTCAATAATGGGCCTTATAAGGGAAGAATACAGGGATGTTATGTACTGCTTGTCGCTGGATGAGATACCCTTACTTATGAGTAAGGAGCACTGATAGGGCTATCCAGAGAAGGAATCTCTGAAACCCTGATTACGCAGACCCCCTCTGCCTCTGAAGGGCATCTTCCAGTTGAGTTCCCCCCTCTGGCTGGGGGGAAAACTCACCACATGTGTCACGGAAATGACCCTGGGATTTCTTATACCATATTTCTCCACTCCTCTAATTCCTGGAATAGGATCGTTGGGGGGTGGAAAAATGCATGCCTACAGCAGACAAGGTCTTATCATCATTTTCACACCTGGCTAAAGTGTCTTTTATTTTAGGGCCAAAAAAAAGAAGAGGCCTTTATGGGGGCATTCAGGAAGTAAGACTTAAAGGGATCTACAAAATCACATAAGCATATACAGGCATGACATCTCAAGACAACACCTGCACCCACTGCTCTAGCTGCCCCATCGGTAGAATGAGAAATCAACCATATGGAGGAGTTCAAAATGGATTCCAGGGTGGCAAGCTGTGTGGCAACTTTGTCACGTACCCCATCAGAAACTGCTCCAGCAAGGATTTCTAAGAGTTCTGAGATTAGATCTCTTTGAAGTCGGGTGAAGTGTGCCAGATAGTTTAGGGACCGGATGGCGAAGGTCACTGAAGAGTACACCCACTTCCGTAGTCTGTCTATCACCCAAGACTCCCTGTTAGGGGAATGGACAGTAACGCACTCCTCGGTGAGCTCTTTCTTAGTGGCCGCTGCCACAACCATAGCATCTACTGGCAGGTCCTTGGCTAGTGTGGGCTGTCCTCTGTAGGAGAAAGAATTTTGTCTGGTCTCCATGGGATAGGGTCAGTGGTATCAGAACTCTTCCAAGCGCTCTGCACTATGAACTGAACCAGATCATCTGCAGGCGGGATCACCCAAGAAGTAGAGGGCCGGGCACAGAAAGCCTGCAAGAATACTGACTCCTCTGAAGAAGGGGTGGTGGGCTTCCAGCCCCCCCACTGCTTCAAGATCTCCAATATGTCTCCTGAGACATCCTCAGGGGGTGACTGTGGGGACCCATCCCCTTCATCAAAGTCTGTATCTTCGGTCAGGGATTCTTCAGGGGAATCCACGTGCTTCCTCTTGCACAATCTCTTGTGAGGTACCTCCTTGGCAGTAACATCCGAGGAGGACTCTGCAGACTGGGTACCTTGTGGGAAGGATGTCTTGAGGTTCCCGTGCCTGGTATCCTAGAATAGAGGGCTGTGTCAACTGCATCTCAGAGGAAAGATATATATGTGCCTCTGGTGCTGAAGGAACCAGCTGGGAGCCTGCAGAGGCAAGTGCCCTCTCCATCACCTGGAAAGCAGGTCTGCACGAAGAGGGATGGGAGCCTGGAACCAAGAAAGAACCTCAGGACTGCAGTCATACCCCACTCCGATGAATCCACTTCCAGGGATGGAGTCACAAGAGGATCCCATTCGGCCAAAGCAACCAGAACCATAGTAGATGGCGCTGTGGAAAAAACGTGTGCTGCACTAGGGCCCACGGTGCCAATGAATCAGATCCTGAGGATGACCCGGCTCCGGATGAGTCAATGGCCAAAGGGTAGACTCTGGAAAACCAATGGAGCTGAAGAAGCTGGAACTGGGGTTGGCATCTGTGTCAAAGGCTCCGATACCACCAGGAAGATCAAAGAAGGAAAGTATGTATGAGTCTGTGGAGAAAAATCCTCAGCTCTGGGTGGGAGGGAAGATTTGGAGAGTGTTGGAAATCCTCTGGCTGCCAGGAGCTGATCCACAAGCCTCACTATGTCCAGCTCTGAAATGTTCCTGAAGGAGCACATGGATATCCCTGTTAAGGATTTAAGATGCTCTAGAAAGGGGCTGTATTGCTGGCTAAAAAATGGATCCACCAAAGGAAAATATCGGGTCTGAGGGGTTATTTCACCTTTCAGCAAGGTGGTCAAAGGACCAAGATAAAGTATAGGTAGGGGGAAGTGACCGGCGTTGGAAGAACTATTTTCAGTGCCAAAAGGGAAGCTGGTATTTGTGTCACAATTGATGTCATGGTTATAGTTTGAAGAACTGGTGTTGAGAGCGGTGCCATAGTCGGCTGCTGGGGTGTCAGAACCAAAGGCAGCACTACGGAGGGGGGTTGAGGCCTCAGTGCTGAGGATGTTGCTGTCAGTTTTGGAATTTTAGGTTTCGGCTCCAATGATTTGGATTTGCTAGTGTGAGGAAAAGAGGGTAAGGATTTACTCCTCTTTTTATTCTCTTTCATTGGAGGGGCTGAGCCCTCCACCTCAGAGATAGCCTCCGCAAAAGGTGATTTAAGGAGACCCTTATGTTCTTACGTTCTGTTAATGTATTGGAGCTAAAGAATTTACAAATGTCACAAGGGGGTGTCACAGATAGGTGTGGGACCTCGAGACAGTAAACACAGGATATATGGCCTGGAAAAGGGAAGGAGAAAGGGGATAGCAACAATGGTATAGGAAATTACCAGAAAGGTAAGGGAAGGCGTCTACCAGCAATGGTACAAAGAATACCAAACTTGGTAAAACGAAGAGGTAAAGAAAAGAGGGACACTCACACAGATATCAAAAAGTATACTATTAGCTACAAGTTAGCTAGTTATAGGCAAATAACAAGAAGAAGTTTAACCAGAAACAAAAAAAAAACTTGAAAAATTCTAAATCACTTAGCTGAGAGCTGGCCTGACACATCTTTATTCAGTACGTGGCAAACAAGATCTGAGGTAATATAGAGAGGAGTACTATGGGTAAAGCTTAGCTCGAGAGTTTTTTTGGCTGACATGAGCATGTTATAATGGCCGACTCGGGTCCAAGGACAGAACTGACACCCATCAGTAAAGAATGAATGAAGATTAACAACATCAGATCATAGGTTTTACTTAAATAATAAAGAAAACAGCACAAATACCAAATAAAATATACATAGGTCGGCACACAAAGAAGATTAAAGTACAATAAACAGATAGACTGCATACAGAAAAATCTAACTCCAGCTGTCTAAGTTTCCTAGCAAGCTGCTACAAGGAGTACTGCACTTTAAAATGACTAGCTAATTCCCACAGATAGGATGTTCTCACAGCAACTTCACACTCACCTCTTAACATTTCATTAAGTCACAATTATATAGCCAAAGCCCTGAGCTGCACTGGAGCCTTTAATTGCAGGCAGATAAATTTAAAGGGTTAAATGGAAAAGTCTCT
The DNA here is from genome assembly GCF_019279795.1 of Protopterus annectens. Classification (NCBI taxonomy): domain Eukaryota; kingdom Metazoa; phylum Chordata; order Ceratodontiformes; family Protopteridae; genus Protopterus; species Protopterus annectens. The sequence goes on from NC_056744.1 coordinate 1,470,320,417, forward strand.
TAAATGACATCCAAGTGACACCTCCAGCTGCATCTGCAGTTAACTCCTACTGATACCTCTAGGCATCAAATTTTGCTTGTTCGTATTTGCATCAATAATTCCCAAACCATGCTAAATACAAGGTTTAGAAGGATTTCATCTTACAGCTTACTCAATGGCAAACACAACTGCATTAATATTTGATGCCTGGCTAGTATAGGTAAATAGATATTAACTGTTGTTTTTATGATATTAATTTATATAGATATCATTTTTACATTTTTCTAAACATCTAAATAATCAGGTAGCAAAAGCAGAACTACTTAACCTCAAATGAAAGCTCTCAGCTGGAGGAAGAAAATGCTGCTGACAGTATGTGTGTAACTTGAGTAGTTGCTAACATATTGTAAGTTGTTTACAAAATATTAGTTACTTTGTTTACTGTGACTTATAAAATTCAATTTAAGACCTAGAACTTAAAGAAGGCTACCACTATAAAAATAGTTTGTGCTAAAGTGTTTGCCATTTATACTTCTTTCATAATCTCTGTGGTTTCACAGATATGAACATTTGTTTAAAATGTGAGGACATAATTTGATTCTGTCAAAAAGCTTAGGCTCTGCCCATTGGAAGTTACAGTGCAAACATCCTGAGCTCCATTGGAGTGAATGAGTTAAGACCAGCTCTCAAAGCCAGAGGGCTGTTCAGGTGAGGTGAAAGTATACTGAATGGAGTGTACACATGACTAGTGAGCCTTTATTCCACTGGTGAATTTTTTGTGCACTTGGAGTATTTATTTTAATTGTGTGCATATTGTTTTATGGTCTGAAGAAGCTGCCATAGTCAGTGAAAGTGCATACCATTTTGTGTTTTATTATTTTATTTTATTAAACCAGTTGTTTTACCTCAGCTGACTTTAAGTGTATTTTCTGCTTGTTTGTTTCTATAAGGGTCGACTTCAAAGGATCGGAATTTCAGAACATCAAACCTCTGCTCATCGAAGACCAGAAGATCAAAGTTCTGAAATACTGAACCTAACAAAAAAAAAAATCTAAAAAATGAAAACTTCTTATTTCATGTTTATTGCAGGGGGCAAGCCACTCTGCACGCACCCCCACACTCCCTGCTACTTAAATATATCAACTCTGAGATTGCACTACAGTGAACAGAGTGGTAAAGTTCTCGTTCCACACTGTACGATGATCTATCTGCATTCACAAGGTTTGATATGTCAAAACTTCTATTATCTGCTCTTCATAGATGAGTGATTTCATGTTCTGACATTTCGATCCTTTGAAGGAGACCCATATGTATGTATATATATATATATATATATATATATATATATATATATATATATATATATATATATATATATATATATATATATATATATATATCCACATCCACACACATACACATACTATTATACCATGTTAGGAACACACTGAATCATCACGGTAATCTTACATGATCAATACATTAAGAGTCTTGATATTTCAATAGCAACATTACAAGGCTATCCCAACCACTTACAGTCCTAGTATGACTTACAAATCTTATTCGGATCACCTTTTAGTTTTAAATTTAAAAATCCTTTATATGAAATGAATAAGATTTCTACTATTTTGTAATAAATTTTCTAATAACTGCAAAAATACCCCCAAATTTTATTTGTTGCATGGCGTTTACATACAAAGGAAGCAGAGCATTCATTAGTATTATGGATCTAGTTAAAGAACCCCTTAAAATATATTTCTCTTCCCAATATACATTTAAATTTTCACAGTCCATAAAATGTGTGTTTAATCATCTTTTACATCTTTACTATATCTCCAACAAACTGAAGAAGTCATGTTAATAAACTCAAGAGATTTTATAGGGAGTAACAAACATTCTATGTATATATTTCTACATAAAAACATTCCAGTATAACTTCAGGAAGTTTGACTGATTTAAATAACAAAGATTTATTTTTACTATCTGTTGAAGCACTCAATCCACTACTATCTAAAAAGTCCCAGAATTTTGCATCCAAATTATTTTTTATTTATAATTAACTTATATAACTTGGACAAGTTTCCTTTGCAGGTCAATTTATCTTCACTCATATTATCTACAAATTCATTTAATTTCTTACTGATAGATAATATTAACCGGTTTATAGATTCATCCAACTTAAAATCTTTCATTAAATATTCTGGTGACTTAGCTTTTCCTTTTTCAAAGCAATCAGACAATAATACTAATCCATTCCTTTTTAGTAAATTCATTTTAACATTGTTCTGAGTTTCCTTAAATATAGAGGTGTGTACAAAGTGAAAGCCCAAAACTTTCCATTTTGAATTTAATAGAGTTTTAAAAACATACTTCTTAACTGTTTTAAGAATTGATTTTATATATGCACATATGCAGAGTCTAAAGATTGAAATGAATATCCTAAGGTAAATTTTTTAACCAGATGAAAGTATTGTTACATATTTCTAATTTATCATATTTCATAAACTTATAAAGAATTTAGTATGATCTGCTCCTGAATGGTTTTCCATTAACTAATGTAAGCTGAATCTATCCAGAGTATATCAGAGTTAAAACTTGCAGTAACAGAGTAAGATTCTACACTATCCTCCCATAATTTTATATGATTTCTATAAGCAATTCCCATCTTTTTAGGATACTATAAGAATGAAAGTAACTTTTTATTCCATTTTCTTTAAAAGTTTTTTGTCAGGTTTTAAAGCTAATGAATGCAATATATATATATATATATATATATATATATATATATATATATATATATATATAGGTTCACTATAGAATCCCAAAATACTGAAATCCCGAATTTCAGTATTTAGAAATTCTATAGCTGAAAGCTTGAAATCCCGAAACCTCATAACCGCAAAATTTAAAATCGCGAACCTACACTAAAATACACCATACACATACACACAATCTCCCCCCACAATCAAACATACAATCCTACACTACAGACAATCAGGGGGGCAAGCCCATCTGCACCCTCCACCCCCTACTTATATATACTAACTCCGAGATCGCACAATCACACACACACAAAAGTAGCTCACACCCACACATTTCATAGCCCCTTGCACAAACATATCACAGCCAAAACACACACTAACATACACTAAAGCCCCTAACCAACACACTCATACATACTTACCTGAAATTACACCTATCCATTCACACACCGCAACACCAGAAGCTCCGAACTTTGGTATTTTGAATATGGTGCTTCTGTTGTTTTGGGATTTCAAGGCTTCGGTGTTATAATTTTGAAATACTGAAATTCAGGATTTCAGTATTTCAAAATTATGAAGGGAACCCATATAAAATATACATATTGAAGTAATGCACATTTGTATATATACTTACATTTGTGTGTTGTGTGTGTGTGTGTGTGTGTGTGTGTGTGTGTATGTGTGTGTGTAGTTTTACAGATATATATATATATATAAACACACACACACATAAAATCTTGGGTACCAATAATTTTAATACGTACTAACCTAGCTTTAAAAATACATTAATTCCATTTTTAATAAGAAGTTACAGTTCTTCAATTATTTTTTTCAAAATTATTATTAATAATCTTACTAACATCTTGACAGATTTTTATTCCCAAATATTTTATTCTTTTCCTTCCAAATTATATTTATATTTATCTTTACATTTTTAACTGTTTTAACACTAAAGTTTCAGTTTTATTATTATTAAATTTTAGCAGTGATACATTTTGAAACTTTTCAATTTATTCATCTGTTTCTTTGACTGGATAATTTAAGTCTCCTATATAGTTAGTAAAATATTCTCTTCAAAAAGCTGTATTTTAGACTGACAGTCCTAGTTAATTGAGAACCTATCCATGTTTTCATTGATTCTTATACTGTTAGCTAAGGGTTTGGTAACTAATGCAAGTAGTAGAGAGGCCAACGCACAACCTTGCTCTGTGCCTTTGTTTAAAGTGAATAAAGTAAGATTCAATTTTAATATATGCTCTGGAGTCTCTATACAGTTTTTTAATATTCCAATAAATTGCTCTGGAAATGCAAACACTTCTAAAGTTTTAAACAGGTAGTTTCAATCTACACAATCAAAACCTCTCTCAGTATCTAAGCTATTTAGGAGCAATTTCTCGTTCATTTCTTTAGCTAAATCTAAGAATGTTACTACCCCTTTTACATTATCATATATTAATTTACTGACTATAGATCCTGTTTGATCTTTATTAATTAATCTATTATCTCAATCTTGTAACAAATATGGAATCAAATATTATACCTATTTATGTAATGGTAGTGTAAATTATCCATTAAATATTCCTAAGTTATTCGCTCATTCGACATCTTTATAACAAAATCTCTAAATAAGTAAGTAGAATGGAGTGGGACTTGAAGAGATAAAAAACATCTATAAACTTAGAGGTGACAGGTAATCTTATACTAAACTATTATACAAAAGGAAAATCAATGCACATATATAGCACCATTCTATAAGCTATATACATATTTTATAGATCTAACAAAAGCTCTGAATTCATTAAAATTGTATAACACTCTTAATATGATAAATTTAAAAAATCCTTTAGCTTATTAAATTAATTCTATGGAGTCAAAAAAGGAAAAAAACATTTGCAGTCTACACTGTATTCAGAAGTTACAATGTGCTTAATTCAAATCCCATTCTCCCTTCCCAAGTTCAAACAGACTGAAAAATCTACTTTACTTTCTATCAAAATGGATGTAATGATTCAGCAATATAACACTCACATTTTAGCTATGAAGAAATTAGTTATTTCAGATAGTCTTAGTGAATCTAATAGCATACAATATGCAAAAGGTTTTAAAATTCACATGACCAAGCTTCAAATTTCAGCTTTCAGGATATTTGCAAATATTTTATATGATTTTCTATGTAAATTATATGAGATTTTGTACATTCACATTTCTGCCACATGCAGGCATATGTAATACATATATTTCTTTGAAGCAGTTTGTTATTTAAATATATTTTCTGTCTTATTTGCCCACTAATATTCTACCTTATTCTATATAACTCATATTTCTAAAATCTCCCATGAAAGAGCTATTTAATCATGATATGTATTTCTTAATTTACTAATGTTGCTCTTTTATTAACGTTACATAGTAGATATTTTATTCCTTGTGCATTTTCATAGTGTTCATAAGATGTTTACTCTTCTTGTTAATTCTAGTATTACAAACAATCTTTGACTACATATAAACGGACTCTTGCTTGTTTAATTTAAATGTGTTTTTGTAGCCATTGTGTACTGTTGTTCTGATCTAAGCTTCACATCCTGACATTAGAATTAATAAAGCATTTGAAAATGAAAACTCACACCACACAGCAGCTGCTAATTTCCTCTGTAAGTTCCTCATTCTTGCTAATTCTTCTAAACTGTTCTAATCAGTAACAAGCATCTAACTTTACTTCATTCCATTAATATGTACAGTTAGACATAACACTACAGCATACGCTATTAACATTCAGCAAAATGTAAGTAAATTAGCTTTTATTTTACCAATTCTTCACTTCTAAATAAATATTTTGTAAAAAAAAGATGTTATTTTGAGTAGATTTCTCACATATATACTTGAAAAAAGTTCCTTCCAGATTTCACAGACATCAGCGAGGAACTTTGACCTACATTTTCTTCAAAACAGTTCAAGTGAGCAAGTGGGAAGCAAGGCAAGCAAAAATCAAGACTTTTCATGCAACTGGAACATTATTTTGTTCTCAAGCTTTTTAAAGTGTTAATTGCTTCATAACCGATCTGCAAAAGGAATGTTTTACACAGGAACAAAGAAAACAAAAATCACCAGAACATTCACACTTCTAATTAGCATATTACTTAGATCTGACATTCAGTTAACCAGGCAATGTACATAATACGTAACATTAGACAAATAAAATACAATTCTTAACTTCTATTGTCTTAAAGTTACCAATTATCTTGCTTATAATTTAATGACATTCTCCTACAGGATGTATTTGTTTAACATTTATAAATATATTTATAAATTTAGTTAAATTAAATATATTAAGGCTTTCACTATAAATATAGCAAAACAGTAAAACTATTTACATGCCTTATCACGAAAAATGCTTTATCTTAAAATATAAATGAATACTTATATATGTTTTAAAGCTTAAAGTCCAATACAAACCTTTTACTTAAAGAGTTTATCTAGTGTTTCAGAAAATAAAAGACCTGCAACCACAGAATAAAAGTCACTTGTTCTTAATCTTTTTAATTTCAGAAGCAGTTTTCCAGGAATTCAGCTCATTCTGCCTCTTGAGCAATATATACTGTTCCAATTCATTTCTTCAGTATTATTAAGGATTTTATTTTTGTTAACCAAAGTGGATGCCCCCTCCAGTGTATCAAATATTTTAGTTCCTTCAGAAACAAATAATTTGAACTTTGCATGAAACACCAAAGTGGCTTTAATATTGTTTTTTTTAAGTTCTTCAATTAGTGGTAAACAGGATATTCTTTTACTCACGACTTTACTAGCATAATCATTAGGTGGTCTGGACCATGCTATTTTTTTAATATGTGATTTTCTTCAAAGCTGGACATAAACTTAACTGTAATTTAACATGACAATGATTTTCCCTTCTTCTAAGGTGTGCTCAGGGATGTATGTGCCTTTTAATTCCAAAAGATAAAGTTTCAGTTATATTTAACATTTTATGTAGCCAAGTTGTTAAGAAGACTATATTGTCTCCCTCATACTTTCAGGTATACCATAAATTCTAAGGTTATTTCATCTCAGTTTATTTCCTAAATCAAAAACTTTGTCTATGAACCAGTTATTTTGTTTTAAAAGAAATTTAGTCAGAGTCACCTTCAGTTTTGTCCCTTCATGATCATTTAAAGCTTCTTCCACAGTGTTGATTTGTGCACTTTGTTGTTTCATGAGAATTCTAAATGTTCCATCTTCTTTCTGGGCTCTTCTTTGAAACTTTCTGTTTTGGTATCAAGTTTGTCCATTTTAAGTAATGCATCCTGCATACTATGTATAAATGACTGTTTTTTTTAACTATTTCTGAAAAAGCTCATGTTCAAGTCTCTTCTCTTTAAACCATGCAGCTGAAATTCTGACAAGTAAACTACAGCTGTTGAAGAACTTGAAGCTATAAATCTTTTCTCTAACTATTAGTAAATAAAATAAGCTAACAAGTATCTCCAAATTTTAATTTTTTGATTATATTTTCTGTTAGAGAAAGGTTTTCAGTCATAGAGATACCACCAGTTGCTGATGTCATTTAGCCATCTTTGCAACACCCCTCTCTCATGAGATATTCTTACTGCAATCATGTTTATTCTGCTAAATGTTGTGACATGCCACAGAACCATGTGCATTGTGCATGTTACAAAGAAAAAAAACTATAAAGCAGTGCATACTGCAAAGCCATGTCCCATACATCTCTGTCACAAAACTGACATTCACAATGCCATCACCCACAGTAATATAGGTGGTGCTGAAACGGCTCCCAGAATTATCATAACTGACAAATTTGGTGACTTTCAGAAACATCATGACTGGTACAGATGGTCACTTTTCAATGTGGCTCCAGTCCCCTTTATCAAATATAAGAGCTTCTTTGCCAAGGTTCTTAATATTTATCCTGTTGTGATTCCACAACTAACATCCCCTCCATAAAATCTTTTGCGACCTCCTAACGTACCCCTCCAAACAGATGCCCATGTTAGATGGGGACATAACTGGGATGGGCTGTTTGGCTAGGCTTATTATAAAGGCCCTTTTGGCTGTTTGCCCAGTGTATAACTATGAATCTATAAAAAAGAGGTTACTAATCTTTATATTAATAGCTAAAAGACAACACACACACACACACACACACACACACACACACACACACACACTCACAAATTTGTACAGGCAGGAGTGACTTACTTGTGCATCTTTTTCATAGGCAGATAAAATTTCTTTTGAAATGCTGTATTTCCTCTTCTCATTAGTAGGTTTAAATAACAGTGATTCAACTTTACTAAAAAAAAAATAATCAATACATCTCTGTTGTAGTACATGCATTCATCTTTCTTCATTTATCTGTTTCACTTTGGAGACTGCAATATGGAATACAGAAGACCTGGTTTCTGTATCTTAAGATATTTTACGAGATGCCACAGTCTATTCCATTGTTTCATCTTCATGTATTAGTTTGTTTGTAGAAATGTAACATCATAGGATCATAGGAGATTACTAGGCTATTGACTCTGGAGGTCATTTTAAGCTTAGCGTTTCAACCCAAGTCAGTACACAAGAGTGCATATAGTGATGACTGCCCATGTCCAGGATGGTTGTGGGCGCTATCCCCGGTAAGAATTTATGGTACCCCATCTACCCGTCCAGATTCCTCTTGAACCATGTCATAGAGGTGCTTTGTTTCACATGAACTTGTAGCCTGTTCCAAAGACGTGGCAATCGCTGGGAGATAAATCTATCCTTCCAGCATATCCTACTTAAGTCGCAGACCATATTTAAGTCCCTGGAACGGGCAGCCCTAGATCCACTTGATTTACGGATATGCAGTAAATTAGGTTTGGGTCTTGGGTTGCTCTCTAGGCCAGGCATAATTCAAGCACCTTACTGTACCCCATACAGTTATCCATAACAAAGAATGCAATATAAAACATTCTTGTCCAAGGCAAGGGGAGGCGGGTGAGGTTCCTACAGATCTAACATTATGGTAAATAGTAACTTTCATATCTGATAAGCGTGGGTCCATTCCTTGTAACTGGTAGGATAGAGCCCCAGGATCTCCCTATGGAGGGGTTACCCCATGAAAACACAGTCTGGATAACAGTAGCCCCAAATAAATGTCTGTATCAGGAGATGAGATCCAGTTTGAAATGCTTCACAAAGGTATTAAAAGAAGTACATCAAGTTAGGTTCATAGGTAGTTGCTAGACTTGCGTCTTGCAATACAGAATACCATTGAGGAGCCTAACCCAAATTCCCACTTGTCCTCACCCAAGCACTTTCTGGTTAAATAACTTGCTCAGGGTCACACAGTAGGTAAATGGGAGTCTGAGAGACTACAGGAACTACAGATCATACCCTTAAACATCTATGCCTACTGCCAAACCTTTGGGAAAATATCACCAAGCAATGCATTTTTGAAAAAAAGGCTACCTAGATGGCTAAAGCTGTGGGAATGACCCTTAATTTGTGTCAATGGTTTATTGTACTTAAGACAGAGAAATGTAATTCAATCACAGAACCATCTAGCAGACAATTTTAGACAACTTATCGCCCCATTTCTTTGAGGAAAATGCGACACAAATTTACGTTTCTGCGTATAGACTTTGTTATGTCTATATTGTCAGTCAGTGGTGAATTTCCATGCAGTGTAGCAAGTATTCCCCAGAATCTGAAGAGAAGGAAAGAATTTGGGCATGTAAATGTACTGATTTAGATTTGACTCTGCTGCAGATTTACGCATAAAGTTAGGACTGGTGGTAAGAGACACTATGTCTTTAAGAAACAGCAGATAAAGTAGATCAGCTGAAAGAGCATAAAGTTCAGAAATCTTTCTAGGTGATGTAATTGCTACTAAAACAAACAAACAAAAAATAAAGAGTGTCCTAAGAACCTACAGGTCTGTTGAGTGCACAGGTTCAAAAGGAGTTTTTCAGATCACTGTACGGGTCCCATAGTGATACTGGATCTTTGAAATGTATTTTCAGCAAAATGGTGCCTCTGTATAACTTCAGTGAGGTTAATAAATTTGAATCTTGACCTCAAAGAAAGTTAGAATTAGCAATGAGTACTTTAATAAACAACTGAGCCCAAATTCAAAACTGTCTGTGAGATATAAACCAGCGATTAAAATAAAACAAATTATAAAAAAGCAGCAAGCCGCCAAAGAACATCCAAGCTCCTCTTGTCTTAACGTAGGTTTATTAAACAGGCAAAACACAACCAACGTTTTTTATAATTTGTCTGTGAGATATGCCAGGATGGCAGAAATAACAGCACAAAAGGGATATATGAATCCTTGATGTCAGTTAAAAAACAGGCTTGTTTCTCCTTAAAGCTTTTCCTGGTGCTGGGCTTTTAAGAAAATAACAGCATTACAGCTCCTCAAGAAAAAGGAAAGCTTACTAGCAGCTGCTGGAAGTAGAAAAGCCAATGATAAAAGAAAGTCTCTGCTTGATACTTGTCCGATGAATGGGTCAATAATGTCCTCTTGGGACTCAAGAATAAGGGCTTCTCCAAAAGATGAGGGAAAAACAAATGAACTAGATCTGCTGAGACGGTAAGACGATATGGGGATGATTCTTGCACAGTGGAGTTTCAAATAACTGCAATACCGTCCATACACAGAGGGAACTCCAACTGGAAAAGAGTCCTGGAAGGCTTAAAAGTCCAGTCAGACTGGTCTCATCTCCTATATATTGATGTGGATTACAAACTTTTCTAAATTTAGCCCCAGTTCAAATTATATCTATTATTTGTACAATACAAATGCAAATGTAAAAGGCATGACACATCACTTAACTTCACTAATGTCTACAATGTATATTCCCTATCATGGTACACCATGTTTACCTTATCATTGATAAGACTTTTCTGTTTCCCCAGCTGTAAATATGAGCACGTCCTCCCTAAGTGATTGCTCCCTGTGCTTTACCTTTATTTAACTACTGTCACATCATATACACATCATATGTCACATCATATACAACTCTTGTTGAAATCATTTACAATAACCTATGTTAAACCTGCTTACTTGTTAATATTTTGTGCACTTCTAATTCTTGTACTCTTCATTGTACCATTTTCTATACTTGTAAATATTGTACACAGTATATCTTCTTGGGAACACCTTCTTATTGCTGATTATGTAGAAGCATGTCTGGTCATGCTTGAAACATTTTTTGTTACAAGTTTGCAAGTGAAAGATTTTTATTACAATAACACTGCTTGTTAAAACTGAAACATGTTTTATTAAAAATTGGAAGGTAACCAGCCTGAGCCTGTAGATGATCAACCTTAGATTAGTGTTCTACCCCAGTGACCAAAATCAAAATAAAATAGTTCTGATGATCTCCACAGACCCTGAACTGTTTCCCCACTGAAATGCCCCACAGCCATACCAAGGGTGACACATCCATGGAAGGGGATAGGTTGAAAGGAGGACTGCTAACACAGAAACTGTTTTTATCCATCCACCATGAAATATAATGCTTGAACGACTGAAAAATGTAGATCTGAACCAAGAGAGGATTTGCATTCTAACACCAATGTACTGAAAGGTTCCAGTGAAGAATGTCTACTTGGTATTCTGCATAAGGGACTTGGGGGATGGTTCTACTATTCCAGCCAGCACCCTGAGACAGAGACAAACTGTAACTGTATATTAGTTTGGCCTTGAGGCTGAATACTGATCAACAGCAATGAGTACAGCATCAAACTTGACAGCACCAAGGCAGATACTGTCTACAATGAGATCTACATAGATGTCTCAGTAACAGATGCAAGTATAAGCATCGACACTGATGTCATACCAGTTGACACCAGCATTCCTGGTGCTGTTGCTACAAATATGAGGGAAAACAATGAAATCTGCAGTGTTTCTGGGTTTTGGAAAACTGATAATGATCAACTCTGTCCACTACCATGAATATAAAAGAGGAAGAGGCACCATAAAACATCTACCAAGGCGTCCACAAACATATCATAGTTAAAGACTATTGGGAAGGGACATTGCCACAGCACTGAAAGTTTCAACATCAGAAATTTAGAAGCAAATATAACAGCAACCTCTGTCTGGTGCCAAATCAATTATCACGGTAAAGGCTAGATACTGTCTCCAAGGTGACAACACAAAAATTTTTTCAATTATTTTCACTACAATCTTTTTGACGGTAGGATTTTAGAAGCCACCTCAGGTATTAGAGAGGTGATTCTTGGGTTCATCAGAAGCTTATGCTGGCCGATCCTGTGCTTGACAGTGAAGGAAAGAAATTCAGAGCAAACAGACCAGTTGGATGAGATGTGACCCTCACACAAGCAAATCACACAGTAAACATGCCTATTCTAGGAAGGAATTTTCTTCCCACAGGTATACTTATGAAATAGTCTGTCATTCTCTTTTTAACTGGAAGAAACAGCCAAAAAGCAATACAATAGAATACAACAAATTCCCTATAAAAGAAGGGACCCATAGCAAAATAGTCTAAGCAAGTTTAAACAGCTTTAATACATACACACACACGCACGCACACACACACACACACACACACACACACACACACACACACACACACACACACACACACACACACACACAGAGTTTCCAAGTCTCCTACATTTTGTGGGAGTGTCCAATTTAGCCAACCCTTATGTTTGAATTACTGTCTCTCAAAACTACTTGCCCAATAATTTTTTTATTTAATAAAGAAGTCAGGAACTGCCTCTGTACAGAACTGCATGGCCTGCATCATTTCTGTTGTTGAGTAAGCCCTGGTAATTGCCCCAGTCTAGCTGTTGTGCTACTGCAGTGTGGAATGCGTACATCAGAGATATGTCAGTAAGGCAGTGGAATCAACATATCTACACACATCTCCCACAGTATTGTGCCTGATTTGTAAGCTACTTGCTTGCAGAGGTTAGAATGAAAGTGACATTAAATTCTAAAATCCATACAATCAGTTAACAATGTAAATTATACAACATAAGAATTCTATTTTACTTTTTACTGGAAAAAGAGACTGACATTGAAGCAGTGTTCTGAATAATAATAATAATAATAATAATAATAATAATAATAATAATAATAATAATAATAATAGCATGAAGTATTTTTTGGGGTGGGGCTACAGTTGGTCTTTTTTATTTTAAAGCCCAGAACGTTCATGTTTTGACTTCAGGTTTGCTAGGTATCATATGCATAAAAATCAGGGTTCTGGGAACCAAATGAATCCTGATCTTTTGATGTTACCTTTATAGGAAACCATTCATTTCTTGTAAACTGGACTGCATTCATTAGGACAGTTATTTTAGTTTACTTGTCATTTCGTATGTTAATTTGTAAAAAAACACAATTGCATGAGTTAATGTGCCATAACATTAGGTGTTAGAATATATCATCACTGCACTAACCAAAACTATATGTGACATACAGTATCCTGCTAAGGATAAAGGACACCAGTCAGTCTGTAAAGCTTCAGATTCCTTCTTTACACATTGAACATTTGCCCTTAGTGCAACAATATGTGCTGGTATAAGAGGGATGTACAGCCACACCAAAACTCAGCCTTTTGCACAAACATACGGAGGCTGAACCCCAAAGATCTAAGAAAAGTCATGTCAGAAAAGCAAAGTGAAAAAAGATGCCCTACTCCAGCCAGGGTAGGTGCAGAACAGGGGGGTGGAGGTGGATGTGGGAAGGCATTACTGCTGTAACAGTGATTTATTCCAACATCTACTGTTAAGGTAAGTTGTCTTACATAGCTGTACTATGTTCTTCAATTGATCACTGTTGGAGTAGCCATAACTGTATCAGACAATTGCCAAAGCTCAGGAAGAAATGGTGAATGGACAAGAGGCAGAGTCTAGGATTCCCTGGAGAACAGCCTCAGCTCTGAAAGCAGAGTCAGGTTTGTAGTGTTTAGTGAAAGTGTGAACTGAGGACACATATCTGCTTCTTAAAAAGATGTAAGATCCACCCCTTTCCAAAAGGTCCCAGAAGTGGCCACAGCTCTCATAGAATGAGACTTCTCATTCTGAGGAGGAATTCTGCCATGGTATGAGTAGCAAAACTGATTAACCTGAAAAAGCCATCTAGAAATTGTTTATACAACACCTGTTCTTTTTTTCTTTTCTTACCATCATATGAAACAAAAGTTGGCTAGATTTTCTAAAATCGTTAGTTTTGTCCAAGTAATATCAAAGTTGTTTGTGAATGTCCAAGGTATGGAAAATCATTTCTCCGCTGTTTTTTTTTAGCTCAGAGTAGAACACAAGGAAGATATTAACAGTCTGGTTGAGAGTAAATTCAGAAATAACCTTGGGCATAAAGGAAGGGTTGGTTCTAAGATGCACCTTGTTCTTATGAAAGAACAAAAAGCTGAGTAGACACAATGGCCTATAATTCAGATCTAGCCATCTATCAGAGGTCACAGTAAGGAGCAAAATAGTCTTCCAAGTTATACATTCAGAGAAGAACTGGCTGCAAGTTAAAAAGAGAAAGAGTTAACTTGTCCAGAATGATGTTTAGATACCAGGAAGGTGACATACTTTTTTAGGTGGTCTAAAATATAACACCCCTTTTAAAAAACTGTTTGACTTGAAATAAAAAAGAAAAGGGGATTGAGTGTCAGGCAACCAGAAACTCCCACCAGGTATGCCTTAATTAAAATGTATACTAGGCCTAAATTGAGCAGTTCACACCAGAAGTGCCCTTGCTTGGCATAGGTCCTATTCACTGTTGCACTAACTACAAAATCCTTTCCACTTGGCTAAATATGATTTCTACCATGTTTTCTTCTCTTATTCAACACTTGTTGCATGACTTTGAAGAAAAGTTGCATAAATGGGATCAAAAAACTATCATCAATACAATTAGATTGAGACTTTCAATGCCTGAAGGTATTAAGGGTCTCTCGTTCCATATGAGGCACCCTGGAAGGAAGGTTTTGATGATTGCTCGGGCCAGTTGCATAACAAGGGAGAACCACTGCTGTCTGCACTAAAAGGGAGTCATCAGAAGCATCTTTGTCAAGTCCTCCTCAGAAAAACTCTGGATATCAGAGGAAAGGGGGAAAGGCATAAATGAACACTGCTGTCCAAGGGAATGAGAATGCATCTGTTTTTTAGGTCTCTATGCAAGGTGCCCTGGAACAGAACTATTTAAGTTGCCTGTTGAGCTAGGAGACAAAAAGATCTATTTAGGGAATTCCCCACTGGTGGAAAATCTCAGGTAAGACCTCTGGGCATAAGCATCCACTCATGAGGGTCTACCCTCGATCTGCTTAAACAGTCTGCTACTGTGTTCAGCTCAAATGGAATATATAATGCCTGTAGAGTTAAATTGTGCTGAACTGCCAAATCTCAGACAATCATGGTCAGTCTCACTCCTACCCTCCTCCAATTTGCTTATGTACCACGTCACTTATTGTCTTTTCACTACCCACGGCCTGGTAACTGGAGTAGATATAAAGGTTTGACAGCTTTTAACAGGGCCATCATTTCCTTGAGATTTATGTATTTGTGCCTGAAATGAGGCTTCTAAATTCCCTGGAACTTCTTTTAACCATCTTTACTAAATCACATTTTAGACAGAGACATAGGTGCACATACCTAGAAAAGAAAACAGACCACAATAACATTTCTCATGCAGACAGGTGCACATACCTAGAAAAGAAAACCGACCACAATAACATTTCTCATGCAGTATACATATATGTTTTGTTTTTAACAATTACCCTTTACTCCACCGTTATATAAATTATTCAGTACCTGCCTTTTTTAAACTTCCTCAACATTATTTTGCATTTATTGTTCTCTCAAATTCCATTTATTCCTATGTAATTTCCTCCTTCCCTTTTCTAAAGATCCCAACTCCAGTTCTTTTATCTCTCTACAATGTTCAGAACTTCAGTTATAGCTGGTTAAGATTTTAATTTCCATTTTCTAGTAACTGTTTTTTTTTGCAGCCAATGGCATTAAACTTAAGGACTTACTATGTTTAGGCACTTCAAATGCTATGTCCCAGGTGAAAATAATAATTTCCTTATTTACAATAACTTGCTCCCCTAACATTTCTAACAAAATACTACTATGTAGGGAATTCTTAAAATCAGCCAACTCATTACATTCCCCCAAAACATGGTTCTAATTAGCTCTCTCTTTCCCATCAAACCTCCAGCATTTGCTATTTTCCTGAGGATAAATTATCTGAAGTCTGCTTAGGGTATAAAAAATGGGATCTGTACTGATCCCCGAACTACACCCTCAACGAATCACTATCGGCTGGGCATACTTAAGCAAAGGTGCTTTTCACCGAAGAAGCACTTTTGCGTAAGTATGCCTGTTGCCGAGGTCGTACTACAGTGCGGATAAGGGAAAATTCCCTTTTCCCCACTGTAGTGCGATCTTGGAGTGAGAATATTAAAGTAGGGGGTGCAGGGGGCACAGGCCCCCACATGGGGGGTGTAGGGGGGCTTGCGCTCCTGCAAAAATGTTAATTTAATTTTTTTTTTTTTTTGTTTAGCACACTTTAATGAAAGTGCCTTTTTGGTGAAAGTGCTTTCGTTAAAGTGTGTTCAGTGATTGTGGATTCGGACTATTGAACTTTCATTCAATAGTCCTAGATCCATATAGATAACTTTGTAAACACTTCCAACAAAAATCCTAGACTATCTGTTATTTGTTGCACACTTGGGAGCCATACAGATGTTGTCCCATTGTTCTTTGTAAACTGTCTTTACATTCTCTCTTCACAATCTAACCTCCTCTGACGGACTTATAGGTTATCATGCAATACTTTATATGCCCTACTAATTATTCCTTTTGTAACAGCTGTTCTAGCCTCAATTAAAAACTCTACCAGAGCTGGTCTTTCACTTAGCACTTCCCTATCCCATTCTCTTTGCTTACACTTGTTATCAATGCCTGGTATGAAAGGCTGTTTGTAACTTGCAGTCCAAACTTCTGCTTGGCCTCATCCCACTCAGTTACCTCTCCCTCTCTAGCTATTTATTCCGAATACCTTGGTCTCATTGCTAATTTTCTCCAGTAAATGTCAGTCCCTCTTACTTATTTTCGATACTCTTGCTTGCAATTAACCCAACTGGTAAAGTCTCTTTCCTCTATTCCCACTTTACATTAGTTTTTAAAATACTTTTTGTGCATTAATAAATATATATTCTGCACAATTGTTGCTATTCTCCTTAAAGACCTATATCTAGCACCAGTGGCGGCTGGTGACTTCAAATCAAAGGGGGGCTGCAGGAGACAGCTGAATGGGTGGGGTCAAGGGGAAGGGGTGTGACCAACTAGAAAGGGGAGGAGCTATGCTCAAAACCACAAAAACTAACTTTAATTAAATACGCTGCCCTGGGTGCCAAACCATCATTATGAGAGTCCAATTAAGACAAAAATAAGTGCAGAAGAATACAAATATTTCAATGCATTAGCTGCATGACAGCTTACTTAATATCTAGATGGAAACAAAAGGTTGTGAGGCATGAAAAAATAAATTACTTTTTAAATACATTACTGGAATGCCAGTCAAAATCAAGTATAAGAAAAACAAGCAGCACTCAACTCAAACCACTTCTCCTTGCACTGCAGTTCTGATTATAATTTATATTCAGCTTTATTAAAGTACCAAGTAACATGCTGAAAGTAGAAAGCTCTGTGATGCCCCCACTTGTAAAAATGTTTCTTATCCAAAAAAGACCTGCTGCCTGACAACTATCTACTTGTTTCATGGGGAAAACATGATCAAAGCAAAAAATGAAAAGCAAACAAGAAACAAGCTCACGATACGTTGCTTAAAGGATTACTGTACAGGTTATGGACCACACATAATTGGCATTCTGTTTAGTTTACGGGTAAAGCCTGTACACATGACTGGAAGTCTCCAACAAGTGTGAGCTTTTTAAAAGAATGTAATCCTGTCCTTCAATACCCAAGGCTTATACATTATCTAGTTAAGTATTCTCTGCATGGCAACAATAGAAAGGCTTTCAATGCTGGCAATTCTTTAACAGTATGTTTATTAAAGCTTACTTGCATCTTACGATCTCAGACAAGCTTACCTTATGGTCATTAAAGCATTGCTACTTAAACACAGAGCAACAGGCACTTTGAGTAATAAGCATAAATCTGAGTAATAAGCATAAATCAACAGTACAAAAATATGACAGAAACCAGACCATTCTGCAAAATCAAGGACAGATGAAAAGCCACTGTAGTACTTCTGTCTACCTTGGATGGGGACACACTGCACATTTACACTGCATAACAACTCCTTGCCTTGCTTGGACACATCCAGAGTCGCTATATGGGGGAGTGGGGTGCAACAAGTATGTCACAATTTGAAATGTGTCTGGCTGACTGTGATGGCCCTGACACATTTGTCATACCTCTCAACCTCAGAGCAAGAAATCTGGACAAAGCCATACACAGAAGTGGGACAAAGGCCCACAAATAAGGACAATTTTTAAATATTGCTCTAATAAACTTAGAAAGATAATAGAATAGGTCTTGCATTAGTATGAATTTTCTGAAGGGTATAAAATCTGAAACTCAAATGTCTGTCATTATTTTCTAACTTCAGTCTTTAATGATTTGTCACTAATTTGCCAAAACACACAATTTTATGAAAAATGGACCAAAAATGTGATGCAAAAATATGAAATAGCCACACAATACAGCTGGGAACCTGTCAAAGGGACACTTTAATATTAGTACTGCTAACCTGAGCAGCTGACAAAATAAATGAATCTACATACATTTCAAGTAATCTATAACTTTGATTATTATAGTTAGTTCTTAATTGTAAACCCTCCATGTTTTCTTCCAAAATTGCTATTTTGCTGAGGGATTATTTGGGGGAAGAGCAACATTTTGAGTCAAAATCGGGGACAGTTGAGAGGTTGGCTATGCCCAATTCTATAAAGCAATTTATCTGCATGTACCTCTCAACCTGTTAATGCAGTAAATCTGAACAAGGCCAAATATATTGGGGGAACATATAAACAGTACTAAAAATTGCTCTTGTATAAATTGAGACAGTGTGATAGAATAACAGTTCTTACTTTAGCATGCATTTTTCTGAAGGTTATGAAGTCTGAATCTCAGTGTATCATTATTTAGTGACTTAATTCCGAAATGATTTGCCAGAAAACTACAAATTTTATGAAGAACAAACCAAAAATAAGAAGCAAAAATCTATTCATTCTTTGAAAATCTGGACAGTTGGGAGGTATAGTTCAGCTGGGCCTGTCTCAGTTTGCTGCCCTTCCCCCCTGACAAAATCATGGTTGAATGGAGCCTCTGCAGCCATTCCAATGATCCATTACTTGGCTATTTCACTCCATTTACCATAAACACTAATGTGCATACTGCTTTACTTCTATGATGATTTGGAATTCATTTGAAAGTTTTATTTTGTATTTTACAGCACAAACACTAAGACATCTGCTAAACAAAGCAATGCAGTCTCACAATGAAAAACAGACTTAGCATTAAAACTTCTCTGCCCTTGAAACTCACATTCATTGAAACAGCATTGAAACCCACATTCAAAGAAAATACATTTTGCCAGTGGCAGATAAAGATTAATTTTGGGCTGTTTTCAAATTATTGGCCCCTTGCATATGAAACATACAGGTGCTCTTTGATACACCTTCCTCATTGTACGAAATTTATATTCCTTGTACAATACAGTACAGTTGTTAGAGGGCGTTTTAAATTTGTTTTGAACATTTTTCCAGTAAGCAATGAAACAAAATGCATGCATCCATAATGACAAAACTGCCTAGTTCAGAACATTTCCATCATAAAAGTCTACTCAGACTTCCACAGTCCACCATTATTAGTAAATATGCACAATTCGACAGTCCACCATTATCAGTAAATATGCACAATTCTACAGTCTACCATTATCAGTAAATATGCACAATTCTACAGTCCATTATCAGTAAATATGCACGATCTCTGAAGAAGTAAAAGTCATCTAAATAATTCCACATTAAAGAAATCTGGAAGAAGTCGCTGCTAGCAAACACCTTTATATTTCATGGTTTCATCGAAAAATAAAGTGTCTGTTGCCCCTCATGAATAAATTGCCTATATTACATTAAAAAATGATAAGCTAGTAATATTGCAAGAGGAAATGGATGGCAAACTGATAACAGACTCATAGTTAGTATCTTCACCAAGGAGAACATTCTCAGTATGGCAGCATCCACCCCTTGTGGGAGTAGAACCCACAGCCTAAAAGCAAGTACACAGCCTGTTGTGCTATTAACAAGGCAAACCAACTTCACTTAAGCAACACTAAACTTCTGTTCCCCTGCAGCTCTCAGCTCCTTGTAAAATTTACTCAATACTCAACTGCATCTCAACTTTGCAGCACAAGAAAACTGGAAAAAGCCAAAATTTATTGGGGGGGGGGGTCAAAAGCCCAAAAAACAGGGACACATTAAACATTGCTTGTATACTCTTGGAAAGTTCCTAGAATAAAATGCTGTGTTACCACCATACATTTTACTGCCAAGGTCCCTGTGCAAAACAGTCAGAGCAACACACCACTACGCCAAATCAGCTAAGAGAAATGCTGCTTTACCACCATACATTTTACTGCCAAGGTCCCTGTGCAAAACAGTAAGAGCAACATACCACTACGCCAAATCAGCTGCTTTGTAAAAGAGAGGAACACTGAAACTTAAATGGCTATCATTTAGTGAATTCAGTTCTCACCATAGCTGTCAACCTCTTAGTACAAAACACCTGGACAAACCCAGTAATGAGGGAATACAGCCCTCAAACATATTCAGTGAATTCAGTTCTTGCCATAGCTGTCAACCTTAGGACAAAAAACCTGGACGAAGCCAATAATGGGGGAATACAGTCCCAAAAATAGGGACACATTTCAAATATTCATCTTATAAACTTAGAAAATTGCTAGAATAAAAGGTTGTATTACTATGTATTTTCTTTTTTTCAAAACAGGTTTATTGTTTTAACATATAAGAGAAATATCATAACAATTTTATACAAGTAATTAAAAATAGGTATTATTATAATATTCAACAAAACAACTAAAGTATTTACAAAGACATCCACTACAATCAGATCAATTAATTAAACTAAAATACCGTGCTATTGAAATTAGAATTTTTTTAACAAATTTTGTAAATTATCCCATACAATATAATATGATGTTTTTCTAGTTGTTCTCATTCTAATTGTGCTTATTTCCATATGGCACATTATATTCATAACATTTTTAAATTCATTGAACGAAGGAGGTGTATCTGAAATCCAATTTCTAGTTATTATTTTCCTGGCCACTGCTAGGATAGACCATAACAAGGAAGCTTAATCTTTTTAACACATTGAGGTACAGGTGTGTTGAATAATATAAGAGACTTAGAAATAATGAAATTATCTGTAAAAAGAGCCTGCAAAAATTCATTAATTGACTTCCAGTATTCTTTCAACTTCATACAGTCATAAAACATATGAGCCCAGTCAGCATTAATTTCTACATTGCATCTCTTACATAGATTATCTTTATTATTTATTTTATTCATCATCAAAGGTGTATAAAAGATCTATGTAAAATTTCCATGTATAAAGTCTCCAGACAATGGAAGATGTAGTTCTATAAGCAGATTCCAACATATATTGTTTATCTTGTTGAGTTGGTGGGTCCCCATTAATAGAGGTGAAATAATTCCAGTATGAATCTACACTGTAAAAAGTTTCTTGTCTGATAATTTTATGTATATATGAAAGTTTACCTTTATCAGAAACATTATGCTGTAAATTTAATATCAAGTAATCAATCAGTTTTGGAATAGATTCTTTAACTGTTATAGACATTAGATCTATTCTATCAATGAGATGTTGTCTAAAGATCTGAACCTCTAACCAGCAAGTTTCTCTTAGATCAAATTCTTGTTTTAAGAAATCTAGATTTTTAACTTTATTATCAGATATCAGCTGATACCAGTACTTTAGATCATTATCTATAGCTAAATGAGCTCCTTCAGAAGTAGATGACATAAGCATACCTTGAGTATACATTATAGGGAATACAATAAAATTCCATTCCCTATACTTAGGGTGCATGAATATAAAGTTACGATAACTAATAATAATATTTAATGGGTAACAAACCATATGTTTAGGTGTAATAGGTGAAGTACAAAATTCCTTTAGCAACCACAACATGGAGTTATTTACAATCATATTTTTATGTGTTAAGGAGATTTTCATGAAGTGCATACTAATTAGCTCCCAATAATCTTTCCATTTTGCAGTATATGACTGATCTATTAATAAAGTAATAACTTTTATAATAGAAGAGATAATATATAAATTAAAGTCTGGAAAAGAAATACCCCCTTGAGACCAGCTATTAGTATGTTTCTTTAATGCAATCCTAGGTCTATTAGGTGCCCATAAGAAATTTAACATTAGTGTATTCAGTTTCTTGATAATTATTTTTGTAGGTGAAAGTATTATTGATTGTATTAAGTATAAAATCTTGGGGAATATTATCATTTTAATAATTGTAAGTTTCTCCTCCATAGTAAAAAACATATTATTCCAGGTATTAAAAATATTTTGTATATTAAGAAAACAGGTATTATAGTTATTATATATAATAGATTTAATATCTTTAGATAGTATTATACCTAAATAAGTTATCTGACCTGAATTGGGTACATATTTAGTAAAATCACTAATGAGAATATTTTTTCGTGTATATATAGGTAGTATTTTAGTTTTTTCTTCATTGAATATTAAACCAGAAATATTACACTGACACACCACAGATTCAGGAAAATACTCTATTCATAAAATTACTATGTATTTTCTGAAGAACATGAAGTCTGAAATTCAAATGCTTGTCACTTTTACTTCTGACAGAAGAAAAACAATTTTCAGCAGAGGCCCAGGGAGAAATACTGCAGACACGTCTTTGTAAAATGGCAAGGCACCAGAGCAAATCCACACAAACACAGGGAGGAGATGCAGACTCCACACAGAAGGCACCCCAGCCAAGAATCAAACCAGAAAAACCTATAGCTGTGAGGCAACAATACTACCACTGCACCGTCAAATATGTAAGGAATTAAACATTCAGAAACCTGAAGTCTGATATTCAAATGCCTGTCAATTTTATTTAACATTTGTTAATCAGGACAGTCTGACTTGGTGCAAAAAAACAATTTTCAGCAGAGGCCCAGGAAGAAATAATGCAGACATGTCTTTGTAACATGGGGGGGCACAAAAGCAAACCCACACAAACACAGGGAGAAAATACAGACCCCACAAAGAAGGCACCCCTGCCAAGAATCAAACCTGAGAACCTGCAGCTGCAAGGCAACAATGCTACCACTGCACCATCAAATATCAAGCTTTGCAATATTTACAAACCACAGATATTATGAGGAACAGATCAGATCAAATATGAGGCAAAAATCTGCAACTTTTTTCAAATGGTGGTGGGTAGGGAATTCAGGTCTTTAACACCTCCATACAAGGTACAGGGTTCAAGCCTGAGGTATTCCCTACCACACACGCACACACACACACACACACACACACCTGTAGTAGCAAACCACAAAAACTAAATATACTGCCCTGGGTGCCAAACTGTCATTATGAGAGTCCAATCAAGACAAAATGAAGTGTAGAAGAATAAAAATATTTCAATGCATTGGCTGCATGACAGCTTAATATCTAGATGGAAACAAAAAAGGTTGTGAGGCATGAAAAAATAAATTACTTTTTAAATACATTAATGAAATGCCAGTCAAAATCAAGTATAAGAAAAACAAGCAGCACTCAACTCAAACCACTTCTTGCACTGCAGTTCTAATTATAATTTATATTCAGCTTTATTAAAGTACCAAGTAACATGCTGAAAGTAGAAATTTCTGATGCCCCCACTTGTAAAAATGTTCCTTATCCAAAAAAAGACCTGCTGCCTGACATCTACTTGTTTCATGGTGAAAACATGATCAAAGTAAAAAATGAAAAGCATACAAGAAATAAGCTCAAGATACATTGCTTAAAAGGATTACTGTACAGGTTATGGACCACACGACTGGCATTCTGTTTACGGGTAAAGCCTACAGAGATGACTGGAAGTCTCCAAGTGTAATGAGTCTCTTAAAATAATGTAATCCTGTCCTTTATTACAAATACTGGCATATGCATTTCAATACCCAAGGCTTATACATTATCTAGTTAAGTATTCTCTACATGGCAACAGAAAGGCTTACAATGTTGGCAATTCTTTAACAGTATGCTTATTAAAGCTTACTTGCATCTTGCAATCTAAGCCAAGCTTACCTGATGGTCATTAAAGTATTGCTACTTAAACACAGAGCAACAGGCATTTTGAGTAATAAGCATAAATCAACAGTACAAAAAATATGACAGAAACCAGACCATTCTGTAAAAATCAAGGACAGATGAAAAGCCACTCTAGTACTTGTGTCTACCTTGGATGGGGGATACCCTGCACATTTACACTGCATAACTACTCCATGCCTTGCTTCGACACATCCAGAGTCACTACATGGGGGAGTGGGGTGCAACAAGTATGTCACAGTTTGAAAAAGTATCATTATCTCTCACTTCTGATGCTACTCCTTCTCTCTCTGTTCTGCCTTCAGCTGTCACATTCTCTCAAAAGCTTTGACTTCCAGATGTTTTACCTTCTGAACCGGTTTGGGCTTTGATGTCCACCAGGAATGGAATGCACTATCCTTTACTGCCTCCTGTACACCCACAGAACCTGACTGTCTCCTGGGTCTGTGGGCTTTGTTCAAGCTGTATAATAAGCTATCCCATGTCTTATTTGGACATATTGGCATGTGAAATCCTTTGATTTTTCACTCCATCGACAGGGTGATACTGACATCTTTGCATAGTTGTCAGTGGATTTAATTTCTGCCTTTTTTTCTGACCTACTTTAGCTAAAAACATAAAATATATACTATGCAGAATGAAATCTTTGTACATTTGATTTGCTGCTGTGAGAGTAAAAGCGCGCGCGCTACTTAAAACCCATCTACAAAGGTTTTTTGAAAAACACAGCATTTGCTGTTAGAATGGTGATATGGTAAAGTATTTTTTAATAAAGAGTTTTAAATATTCCCAATAAAGAGTTTTTAAATATTGTCTGTTTTATGATAGAAGGGTTCTTTATACCTAAATTTGTCTCATTACTACAACAAACCATCAAGCTTTTTTGAGACTGCCTTTAGTTTGAAATTACATCCTCGCCAGTTTGCTTCTGCAGGATTTAGATTTAATACAATATTATCAACTGTGGTGCTACGCTCTTCTTGCATTTGATAAATGAATTCATTCACTCCAGCACTGTAGCAAGGGTGGAGAATATGGTAGATTGCCCCTGGTGCAAGCTATTAGGAAGAGCAGTTGGTACTGCAGAATCGGTGCCAACTGGACCCTGCAAGCAGTGTGTACATTCATTAAGTAGCTGCCATTGTGATCATGGCTGCTTAATTAGCATTCAGTGTTTGATTTACCTTAAGAATGTGCATTTGACAAATTTGCTTACATACTTGAAAGTGAAGATCCAACTGGCAGCTCTTAAACAGTGTCCATTGTAGTACTTGTCAGTGTGAGCTGTGTGCACTTGCTTACTGTGTGCATTAGGTATAGCAAAAGACTATTTTGTTTGGCCTTGGATGAGGAGAAAGATGGGGCCTGTGCCGGTGGTTCCAAATGACCTAGCTACAGCTCTGTAAATAACCATACCAAAGGGCAAACATAGATTGGTAAAAATTCCAAAGGAATGCAAATTGGAAAAGTTGGAATCAGATAGTTTGTTGAAATGGACACCAATTTTTGTTATGTTTTTTGTTGTTTTTTTTAAGGAAAAGGACAATTTAGCAAAAAACTGCCTGTTTAGTCAGGAAAAATAAAAATGGCTATTTACTCCAAGATGTGACGGTCTCGGATTTTGTCTTTAAAAGTAGGTGGTTAAAGTGATACAGCCCTCTTCATGATGGTAGGAGACTTAACAGTAAAACAATAAATAAACACTAAAGTTTTTTTTGTTTGTTTGTATTTCTATAAATATGCCATTCTTGACTCTGGACTGAGCTGATAGAGTGATTGTTTTAATGAACTGTTGTATACCCTGGGAAAATTAGTGACAGACTATCAATACAGAAATGTGTAAAACAGACTCATTTTAAATGTGATAGCCAAGAAACAAGCAGGTGCTTATGGCTGATATTAGATTAAGTGTTTCTAAATCAGAAACGTGTGGAACTTATTTTCTGATGCACAAGTTCATTCCTGCCTGCAACATATTTGTTAAGCTCGGTCATCCATTAGGTACAAGTGCCTGTAGTCAGAGGCAATAGAGAAGCACTGCCTTAAGTGACCCGATCAGAGTCAGCCTTAGGTGCAATGGTACCCTAAGCAAAAGGCTCCATGGCACCCCCCCAGCTACCCACTGCTCTTGAACTCACACACACACACACACACACACACACACACACACACAAACACACACACACACACACACACACACAGACACACACACACCCCTTACAGCAAACCACCATACATCCAAATCCCTGTCCACACACTTACCTGTAGTAGATCTTGTCCGCAAACCATGTGAAACCACCATAATCCACCATAAATCCAATCCCCGCAAGTGAAACCACCATAAATCCAAACACTGCGCAAATCCACACCAGACCCATGAGATCTTGACCCTGCGCGCAAAAAGACCCGCGAGATCTTCCCCCCGACGAGACTGCAGCAAACTCCAGACTGCTGACGTTGCAGTCTGACCCCGACGCATTTTCCCAGCGAGTTCCAGGACAGTCTATGCAGTTTAAAACTGCATAGACTTCTGGGAGCTCCGTTCCTCATGTTTCCCAGTTAGGACTGCTGCTGAGACAATCTGCGCATGCTCCAGACTCTCAGCAGCAGTCCGGACGATCTTGCCAAGTCCGCGAATTTTAAATTTTTTTTCTTTTCTTTTTATTTCTTTTTATTTTTATTTGTTTTACTTTACAGTTGAGGGGGCTGCAGTCCGGCAGTCCAATAACACGGGCCGCCCCTGTCTAACACCCCACTGTCCCCTTATTTCTCAGACTCCCTCCTTTTTTCATCATCACTCCTTTCCATTTTTATTTATACTCTTCTGTTTAACTGCGTGGCTCTAACGTATTCCTTCCAATTAGGTGAGCGTAAGAGATGCCAATGTGTCTTGGTTGGAGGATGGTGAAATGGGAAGTCATCCAAGTATGGGTAAACATGTATACACTGCAGTCTACATCAAGCTATGACTGGGGCAAGGCACTTAGTGAAGATTCTTGGGGTGGTAAAGAGACCAAGGGGTAGAGATATAAATTAAATATGCAATCCCAAGACAACTGTCTCAGGAAACATCTGTAGTATTTGTTAACTGGTATGTATAAATAGGCATCTTTGAGACATAGAGTGAAGAGGAAAGAATGACAGGAGGAGAAAGGGGTTTATAAGGTCAGCATTTTGAATTTTAGAATCAGAAGAAATGTGATCAGTTTTGAAAGGTATAAAGGGGGTTTCCAAGTGTCTTCTTTACTGATGACCAGAATCAGTCTTGAGTTGAAACTTTTTATTTGTTGTGAAGTGGAAACTGACTCTATTACCCCCTGAGATAGATGTCCTGAAATAAGTTGAACTGAACTCCAGCTATACTCTGTCGCTTACTGTCTACTCAGAGGCCATCTCTGCTTAACATACAAGGCCATATCAAACCCAGAGCTGTTGGACATGCTACACTTAAAGAAATCCCAATCCCTCAGAGCCACACACTCCAGGGATCTAAACCTTGTCATCACAATAAACAAAACATGCTGGAGGGATAGGTTCCTGACCCAGAGACTCCCCATACTCTAGAATAGACTGCCCATACATGTCAAGCAGAGTGCTTCTTTGGCCCTATTCACAAGGAACCTTGACGATTGGATGGGAGAAAGGAAATTCACCCTGGGGATCATGTCAGTCGCCCTGCTAGACAGGGGTCCAGGGAAGTAAATAGTGTGGGAAGAAATAGCCAGGGAATTGTTATGGCTAGGCTTGTACTGATAGGGCTGATAGCCTAGTACCAACCTATGAACCTAAGTGGAGGCAAAACATACTTCTGGTTCCTTGGAGGGAGAGGGATACCAACTGAATGACAGGGAATACTGAAGCTTATGATATTATAGGTTTATAGGTACTTAGTACGCTATTGCTCCACAATGATCTTTACAAGCCAAGCTGCATCAGCATAGCTATGGCAGAGTGAGAGGCCAACAACATTGGGCACACAGTAGAGGAGCGCATTCCCAACTGCTTTTATTGTGGCACTTCATGTGTTCATGTGTGGTCTAAACTGTAGTAATTGCTTTTTTTATCTAAAACTTGCTACAGTTTAAAAGAAGACATTATTATTTTTTTAAATAAAACATGTTAAAGGAGGGTTGGGGGCAGGGTGTGTGTGTGTGTGTGTGTGTGTGTGTGTGTGTGTGTGTGTGTGTGTGTGTGTGTGTGTGTGTGTGTGTGTGTGTGTGTCATGCAGCTGGCCACCTGGTTGTTCACAATTTGAAGGAATGTCCTTCTTTTTGCTATTCAGTGAATGAGCTGGGGGAGTGGGGTCATATATCTTACTGTAATAAGATGATCACTTACATGTACCGGCTTTTTTTTTTCCTCCACACTTGAAGACCTGAGAGGGTAGGGCTCTGGTTCACAGCACTGGCCCAGGGTGCTGGCTGAAACAGTTACGATTTTACCTATCTATACATTCCCATGAAGTTTTTAGCCCTTATATTTTAATTTGGAATAACCTAGAAACCAGCAGAACAGTTACATGTTACCCCATTCATGCGGGACAAGGGTGCAAAGCCAGGGATGAATCTGTAGTAACCCAGCAATTTTTCCAGATCACATTTGAATAGTAAAAGAAAAGTATTTTGCTTAATGTGGACAGGAAGACAATTTTAAGAGGTGACATTCTCTGTGATATATATGTGTCCCTCTAACATGTTCTATTTATGTTGCAAAAGTGACTTAGGCCTCTTGAGCAGGTACTTATGTCACAATTTGGCTTGCAAATACACTGTAGATCTGACAGGATAGGGACTGTTGAGGCTCTGGAGGTGAGAAAGACATTGCCCCTCAGTAGCCTATTTGACAGTGAGAAGAAGGAAAAGGCTTTAAAATGGTCTGTATAGTTTTGATTACTTTGACTCCTGATTTTCTTAGTAAGAAAGCACTGCTGGTAGTCAAACTGTGTCTAATGTTTGGACAGACACAGAAAAGGTGGCATTATACTCCGTGATCAGCCTGATGAGTGCAGAATACAGTGGAAGGAGCACATCCCTGGACTTGGATAGCATACCCTTATTAATAAGCTGTGCAATCAAAAAGCACTTTCTTACAATAGTGGATACATGATTATCTTTCCAAGTTCCCCAACTACTGGATCAAGTTTCAGGGAAGTGTTGTCAATGTGATGGTTACAAGGGATTTCTTGCTTGCTAAAGGATATGATTATACATTTCTTGGCATCCAGTTTTAGTCCATGGTTTTGACACCAGCTATTGCTTTGAGAAAGGCTCTCTTGAAAAATATCAGTGTCATTTGGGAAATTAATGATGGCACCAAGTTTACAATCACTTGGTCAGCCATAAACCTTAACAGTAGCATTGACCTCAGAAAAGTAAATGCCAAGGTCAGAATCCTGGAGGTTCATTGCTACTGACAGGTCTTTTGGAGGAGACAGAGCAGCCCATTCAAATTTCCTGGATTCTATTTGTGAGCTAATTTGCTATCCGACAAGCTGCAAAGGGCTTAACTTTTACCTGGGATAGTTCATCTATGATACCTGAGAGTAGGATAGTAGAATGTCTTTGCAAGGTCTAGATATGCAATGTGTGCTAATATGCCCTCACCAATTGCTTAAGTAACTCAACCAGGTTAAGCAGCCAGGATCTGCCCTTAACAAATCCAAACTGTCTTGGGTCAAGAGTTTGTAAGTTGCGTATGTCCTTATTTATTAATTCCATAATGTCCCTTTCCATAGCCTTACAGATGAGCCTGCTCAAACCTTGTTTGTATCTTTCGGCTTATCCCAGTTAGGGGTCGCCACAGCGGAACTCCGGTCCGCTAATGATTGGCAGTGGATTTTTACGCACCGAGTTGCCAGCCCTGCCGTACAATCTTCAACGAAGGAACACCCATTCACACATGTCTCCACACAATCGACGCTCTAACTGAGAATCGAACGGGACAACGTCTATGTTGTGAGGCGACAACACTACCGCAGCACCACCACCGCAGCTTGGTTTGATGATGCCCCACCTTTGTGCAAGGTGATGAAAGTTGCTGTCCTCCATTTGTCCGGCACAAAGCATGTCTGGAGGCTGACTCTAAACAGCCTCTATAGGGAGTTTTAGAGGACCTGTTTCAAGATGGACAGCAAGCAACCTGGTATGCTATCTGGTCGCATAGACACACTATTCTTGGTCATGAAAAGGGACTTGAGAACGTCTTCATGGGTGATTTGGGGGGGGGTACAGATGTGAGTATGAGATCTTGGATTGTAAGAGGGGACTGGGAGCTGAAATTTGAGTTAAATTTATTCACTGGTAGATGGAATATGTCCTCAAGGTCCGATGCACTGTATTATTTTTAGCACATAAGAACATGAAGTTATTGATTTCCAAACTGGAAGACAGCAGGAAAGATTACCTGCAATTGTGGAAAGAAGTTCAGGGTGGGGAGGGTGTTATTAGAAGCGTATCCAGCTCAGTCAGTGTCCTGTGCCAATACCACCAGTCAGTGCCCCACCACCTCAGATGTTAAAGTTAAGAGCAACAAAAATAAACTGCACACCCCTGTAATAGTATTTGGGTTATTTTTAGTTACATCCACATCACCCCCAGCTAGCTCTTCTACTGACGAGAGAAAAAAAATAATTTCTTCTTTTAGACTGTAGCAAACTGCTTGCTACAAATGTAGCAAACAGTTACTACAGTTTATACTTGCCTTCATGGAGTGCTAATCCACTCTTCTTTTAGTTAAAAAAAATGTAATAAACTGCAGCAAACTGCTTGCTACAGTTTAGACCACATACTGACCACTGCAGCACTCAGGTCTGACTGCAAATGCAATACCAGCTTTTAATTAAAAGCTAGTATTGCACTGAAGGATTGGGATAATGGATGTCCGACTCCACCCACCAAACAGTTTGAGGGCAGGGGCCACTGCCCTTCTCACCCTGCCATAGCCATGCTTCTAGGAGTTATAAGTCAAGGATCGTCCTAGATTTTAATTCTGTTTTATTTTGAAAGGAGAATCCTTACTATTCATCTCCTTTGTTTTAATGTCACTTTGACATTTGTTCTTATACTGCTGCTTTGAACATTTTTGCTGGTTAAATTTAAAAGACTTTCGAAAGAAAAGACTTGGCTTTCCATAAGTGTATGATCGTATGAAATATATTGTTTATGACTCAATTTAGGATGAATATCACATACCTGGACTGAGAAGTTGCAAAACTCAACCACAGCGCATCTAAAAAATATATTCCTTCTGGGTCACTAATGGCACCCTTACCCCCAGCATAATTTAATGGTTTCTTCCAGGAAATCACTCTGATTTCTACAAAAATCCAACCATGTCTCTAGTAAATTCTCTGGCCAGATGGGGAGGGCACATACCCATGTGTGCACACAGACACACACACACACACACACACACACACACACACACACACACACACACACACACACACACACACACACACACACACACACACACACACACACTGTTTTTATAATTAAAACAGCTTTATGTTACTGTACAAAAGGTTTATAATCAATAAGTTCTAAAGAGAAAAATCAAGTGTAATAATGAAAATGGCAAGTGTTGTTAAAAACCTATCACCAAAGCAAAATAAAATAATTGTTAACAAGAAAATGTCTTACAAGTATGAAAGAAATAGACAAAAAAGAAAACAACGTAGCTAAAGAAATGTAAACGCTAGAAGAGATGAAAAGTCACTGACAACCCTGAGGAACTGACAGTTCAAAAAAAAAAAACATCAGTCTGAAGTCATTTTAAAACTTCACCCATGCTTTTTGCACAGCAATGAAGATGTAGAAAGTTACATGGTGCATTATGAATTAGAGGAGGTGCTTAGCAGCTTGATAGACTCTGGTTTGTGGAGTTATCCTAATGCTTTTGGCCTTAGTCCTAGGTGTTGTGGAGAATGGATCTACGTTTTATCACAAGCAATTTTACCTGTGATGTTACACTCAGCTGGACCTAACCTACTAGTTAATGATGCTACTTATGTGTTTAGCAGCAAAAGAGCAAAACATTAAAAACTGCTGACTTGCCTAGAGGCATGGAAATAAAATAAATGAAAATTTGCACTCTAACAAGAAATGAATTTTTCCGTTATATTAAAAAGTTCCTGCAAAGCTACACAACAGTGTATAAATACTACTCAAAACACTCTTCCTCTCTCATATATAGCTGACCTCCTTGTAACCCATGTATGTACAACCTTTTCCAACATCCTTATCTCACCTAACATTCTCTCTCTCTCTCTCTCTCTCTCTGTCTCATGTTCCACTGCATAATAATATTCTTTAGAAAACAAAAATGCTAACATCAAAAACTATAAACTCCTCTACAAACACTAACCTATTGACTTTAATCTGAAAACTCCTTTTTTACAATAGTTAAGTGACATAAAATCCAAAAATATTTCTGACAAACATATCTCTCTTTCTAGTAACTGTATATATATTCAACTTCAGTACATGCCATGTTTGACACCAACTCTAGATCCTTAACTGTACAGAAATGTTAACTACATATTTTTCTCTTTGTACTACTATGTTACTTTATGTATGTAATTTGTAATGGTTTCTGAAATTACATCTGTAATAACTGTGGAGCTTCTCCCCAGGCCTCTGCTGAAAATTAGATCTTTGCCAGTCAGACTTTCTTGGTAAAGAAAGACAGATATGTAGGTAAATAAATAGCGACTCACAAGTTAAGTTACAAAGTCCTTAGAAACACAATAAATAAAACCATAAACAAAACTTATCATGCTACAGTTAAGATATTTTCTCATCAGAGTACAAATTATGTGTGGGAGCCTTGTCCTTTGCAGCATTTGCACTGCTGCACCTCAGGAAGGGGAAGGGTGTGTTTCCATAACTGACAGGCAGCATTTAGCATCAACACTTAGCGTGGACACTCCTAGCTAAGTCTGTAGGAGTCGCTTCACCTCCAACCACAAACGATATCGACTAAGCTAATTTATACCACATCTGCTAACATTAACAGTTAGCTCAGAAGCTGAAGACGATAACAGCAATGTTTCACAGGTCATGATAGGGTCAGTGAAAATGAAGAACTCACTGCTTTCTCAGAAGAGCTAATTGACAGGGGAAAAAAAGCAGCTGTAGAACATCCCCTTGAAGACATCGACTAGATAGTGGCATTCAGAATCTAAATGAAGAATTATATGTCTAGTGTGTACAACTTTTAAGGTAAGAATCACGAAAGTGTGAAGAAATGATGACAACATTTCAATACTACAAAATGACAGTGTCCAAGAGGGTAGAAGACTTCACACTACATTTGCAATAACTACGACAACTCCTTTACAATAAGGAGAAATGTTAACTGTTCATAGGTTCATAGGTGTGTGTACTAGGCTAATGGCCCTGGAGCCTTTACAAGTCTAGCCATTAGGATTACCCTGGCATCATGTCACCTGACCTTAGTTTCCAGTGCCTCTGTTGAGCAGAACCACTGGAGTAATCCCTGGAGTGAATTTTCTATTTCCCATCCACTCATCAAGATTTCACTTGAAGAGGACCAGTGAGGGGCTCTGCTTGACATGTATGGGAAGTCTATTCCATACCATGGGCTGTCTCTGTGTTATGAACCTGTCCTACCAGCATGTTCTGTCGATTGTGGTAATAAGGTTGAGGTCTCTGGAGCATGTGATGCGGAGGGATTGGGATTTCTTTAGATGTAGCATTTCTAACAGAGCTGGGTCAGACATGGCTTTGTAAGTCAAGCGGAGATCGCGTCTAAGTAGGCGATATGAGACAGAGAATAGTTGGAGTTTTGTGAGCCTGTTCATATAGGACAAGTGTTTAAGGCTTAGGATCCTCTTTGTGAGGTACCTTTGTGGCCTCTCCAGTTGTTGCAGGTGTCTAGTCAGATGCATGCCAAATGGAGCATTGTACTCGATGATTGGCCTAATGAGGGAATAGTAGAGGGAGACAATGACCTCTTTCTTCCTGGATGCAAAACCCTTAGTAATGAGATGTGCCACATAGAATAATTTTCTGACCACAGTGGCAATGTGGTGGTCAAAAGAGAGGTTGCTGTCAACCTTTGTTCCCAGATCTCATAAATCCTTCTGTGTTCAGTGGACTACCATCGATGTGGTAATTCATGGGAACCGGGTTTTTCCCAAAGGGGATGACGACACATTTTTGGCATTGAGCTTAAGGCCATAGTTCTGACACCAGTTGTTGGTCTGAGTGAGGCCTTTCTGTAGGATGTCAACCTCGCTTAAAGAGTTAAAAAATAGCTCCCAACTTGCAATTGTATGCAAACTTGGTCAGCCAGAGACCCTTCATGTTGGCCTGGACTTCAAAGTAGATACTAAACAGGAGAGGACCCAGGACCGTACCCTGTGGGACTCCAATCGTGACTGGTCGGCAGTCTGACTGGGGAGTCAGCTACTTTTACACTGTGGGTTCTGTCTGTGAGACAGTTTGTAACCCATCTAGTGATATAGGGGTCGATGCCTAGCTTAGTGAGTTTTTCTTTGATTCCTGAGTGGGAAATGGGATCAAAGGGCTTGGCCAGATCAAGGTAGGCTGTATGAACCACCTTGCCTTCATCCACAGCTCTGGTGACTGACTCAAAAAAGTCAACCAAGTTGAGCAGGCATGATCTACCCTTCACAAAAACAAACTGTGTGGGATACAGAATTTGGAGATTCCCTATATCCTTATTGATTAGGTCCATGATGAAACGTTCCATAGCTTTGCATATCAGACTCGTCAGGGTAATGGGGTGATAGTTCCCAGGGTCTGCAGTCGCTCCTCCTTTGTGGAGAGGGATGACTGTAGCAGTGCGCCATTTGGTGGGGACAAAGCCTGAGGTGAGGTGAGGCTGTGCCTGAATAGGGCACACAGGTGAGGTGCCAGTTCACTCTGCAGTTCATGCAGAGCACAGCCAGGGATACTGTCAGGTCACATAGAAGCTGTATTCTTGGCCTTGGACAGTGCTGTTTTAACCTGTGCAGCAGTAATACTGGGTGCCTGGCAATCTACTGGTATTGTGACTGGTCCTCTGGGGGGGGGGGGTAAAGTTGGCACTGAATCTGTCGGCCATTATATTGGCAATATCTGTTGGTTTGGTATAGGAGGTACCATTGTGCAGTAGCTCAGCACAAATCTGGGTATTGCAGTGGAGATTCCTTACTTAACTATAGAAGGTCTTGTGGTTGTCTTTACTATCTGCTACAATTCTATTTTCATAGCTAGCTTGGGAGGATTTGATGAGGGATCTCAACCTTTTGTTGAGGCTGCTAAGGGAGTTTTTCCAGTCCTAGGACTTCACCTTATTCTGCATCAGTTTCCTCCTTCTGTTGTAGAGTTTGTTTATGGCAGGGGACCACCAGATTGGCTTCCTTTCTTTGGAGGAGAGCATCTTGGTTCTATTGGGTATGGCGAGATCCATGCATTTGTGTATGTGTTTGTACAGTGCATTGGTGTATGATTCGGTGGTCATGCAACTATTATCCATTTGCATGGGTGCCATGAAGTTAGCCACCTCTGTTTTTCCCAAAGTTAGCTTTGGAGAAGTTTTTCATGGTGGTTTCCTTTGCAGGGGATGGGGGGATGTGAATATCCAAGGTGATTAGAATGTGGTCGGCTCTAACCAGGGAGGAGTTGACTCGGTGTAGAGCAGCGGTCACCCATGTTGGTAATGACCAGGTCAAGGATATTGCTACCTCTAGTGGCGGTAAGAACGAGCTGGTCCAGGGCACTGGAATTAATGAATTCCAGGAAACCTTGGGCAAGTGTATTGGTACATGAGTAGCTTTCCCAGTTAATGTTGGGGTAGCTGAAGTCACCCAGTATGAGGGTGTTAGGTTGGACCCTAATATTCTCCAAGGTGCTTAGGAACGTGGAGTTTAAGTCTTGGGACATGGTTGGGGACCTATAACAGGCTACGACCTGAATCGCTGTCTTACCCAATGTTAACTGCACCAGAAATATCTCAAATGTGTTATGCTGGGCTACCAGTCTGGAGGTATGTGCATCCTTTATGAATATGGAAACACCACCGCCTTTGGAGCTTTGGTCCAAGCTCTGGGGCCGAAAGGTGTGAAATGAGTTGTAGCCTGGTAGTGTAGGGGTGCTTTCTCCTGCCTTGAACCAGGTCTCAGTTACAGCACAAATGTTGATGTTCTCCATTTTAAGGAGTGCTTCAAGTGAGAGCATTTTGAGATTTAGACTTCTAGCACTGATCAGCATGACCCTCAGACTGCATTTGTCTGCAGCTGTTACGGTGGTAATTTGGCCTTTGGAACAGTGTCTAAAAAAGGCACTCTAGGGGTGACAAGAGCCTTGGCCTGTATCTTGAAGCCCAGGAGTGACAGATGCAGGCCATTTCTGGCAAAGCATCGAAGTCTGTCAATCATGTCATCCCAGGCAGACAGATACTGGATCCCCTTAGAATGACACCAGGAATGTAGCCAATTGTTTAAATCTTTTAGTTATGTACTTACCATAATGATAGATGTATGTGATCCATCTCGCCTACATTCTTGACTGATGGGCTCGGACTTGGCCGATACAAAAGCACGAAGCCTCTCATTGACTGGGCCAACCCCTTATCCCAGGTTGCACCACGCTCAAACCCCCAGATCTTGTTTGCCCCACAATCACTCATGCACATATACCAATCCAACAAGAAGACACTTGGAATGGAGAGAAAAAATAATACTTTCCTGGGAACAA
This sequence comes from Protopterus annectens, assembly GCF_019279795.1. Classification (NCBI taxonomy): domain Eukaryota; kingdom Metazoa; phylum Chordata; order Ceratodontiformes; family Protopteridae; genus Protopterus; species Protopterus annectens. The sequence continues at coordinate 1,470,357,273 of NC_056744.1, forward strand.
CAACAACTGTGTTTCCTCCAGATCCAACAGGTAGGGGGAAGGAGGACGGGTATGTATGAATGTAGGCGAGATGGATCATATACATCTATCGTTATGGTACGTACATAACTAAAAGATGTAATGCGTTCCTATCTCGCCTACATTCTTGACTGATGGGACAGCGTCCCTAGCACCTAGATCCTGGGAGGCTCACTGGAAGACACTCCTGAGCACTGTGGAACCAAAGGACGCCCGACCCCTGGACGCCACATACAGTTTGTAATGAGAAATAAAGGTATGTGGAGAAGCCCAAGTGGTGGCTGCACATATCTCATCCACAGATAGTCTGGCGTGAAAGGCCACAGAGGTTGCCATAGCCCTAGTAGAATGCGCTCTAACTGGAAATGGAAGTTCCCTTCCTGCTGATGCATAAATAAATGAAACACAATCCCTAATCCACCTAGCAATAGTGGACTTGGTTACTGCTTTGCCAATCCTGTTATCCGCAAAGGCCACAAACAACTGGTCTGACTTCCTGTGCTGCCGTGTCCTGTCTAAATAGAATCTCAGTTGTCTATGCACATCCAACTGATGAAGTCTGTATTCTGCCTTGTTGGAGAATTTTGGAAAGAAAACTGGTAGCTCTATAGATTGTTGCAGACAAAGAGTAGAAGAAACCTTGGGAAGAAATGACAGATTTAATCGTAGAGAAACTCTATCCTTATGAAAGATTAATTAAGGAGCTTTGACAGAAAGGGCCTGAATCTCTGAAACCCTTCTGGCTGAAGTAATAGCTACCAAGAAGGCAGTCTTCCAGGATAAGAATTTTTGATCACAAGTGGCCGCCGGCTCGAAGGGATGAGACGTGAAGGCTCCCAGAACCACATTCAGATCCCATGGTAATACAGGTTGTGACACTGGGGGGCAAAGCAACCAAGCTCCCTTGAGGAAGGCCTTGCACAACTTATGACTCATGAGCGAGGGCTCAAAGGCAACATGATAGTTAGAAATCGCTGCCAATTGGACTTTAAGCATGGAGACAGTGGAACCCTGTTCAAAAAGAGTTGCCAGAAAATCTAATACTGCCAACACCGGGGCTGATAGCGGGTCAAGCTTGTGCCGTTGGGCCCAAATGGCAAACCTTTTCCATTTATTAGAATATAACTCCTTAGTGGAAGCCCTGTGGGAGGAAGACAGAATCCGGACCACCTCAGGCAAAAGGATAAGCTGTCTGACTAAGGTTGGAAGTGAAGCAGCCAAGCTGTTAGCTTGAGAGTCCGCAGTAAAGGATGGACCTGACCTGACTGCAGAGTCAGGAGGTCTGGAACTGGATCCAGAATCCAAGGCCGCTCCACTGCATACTTCTGAAGGAAGGGAAACCAAACTTGGCGGGGCCAGTGTAGAGCGATGAAGATCATGCTGCTTCCTAAGCAGATCACCTTCTGAATCACCTTTGGCAGTAGAGGGACCGGAGGGAAGGAGTAGAGCAGACCGGAGGGCCAATTGTGGACTAGAGCGTCCCTGGGTGACTCGACCTGAGGAGGAATCAGGGAGAAGAAATTGCAGCACTTTGTATTCCAGGGGCTGGCAAAAAGGTCGCAGCAGGGAAACCCCCACTTGTAGAAGATCTGAGCCGCTACTTGGTTGCTCAGGGACCACTCGTGAGGCATCAGAATAACTCTGCCCAGCCTGTCTGCTATCACATTGGACTTCCCCGGAATGTGCATTGCCACAAGAAACCTCTGGGAAGCGATCACCCAATTCCACACTCTCATAGCTTCTCTGCAAAGTGGGTAAGACCTGGTTCCTCCCTGCTTGTTTAGGTACCATACCACTGCCATATTGTCTGAGAATATTGCGATGGTATCCTTGGGAAGAGAGCTGTGCAGTGCCTGCAATGCTAGAAGCACTGCCCTTATTTTCAGCACATTGATGTGCAAGTGGGTTTCGTGTTCCTGCCACGTGCCTTGGACCATCCTGCCCAGATAATGCCCCCCCCACTCTATCTGGGAGGCGTCCATGGTCGCTGTGGCAACGGGAGGGGGAGGACAGAATGATCTTCCTTGGTTCAGGTTGGAGGAGATGAGCCACCAACGAAGATCCCGCCGGCATGATTCTGTAATGAGAATCGGGTGGGACAGTGGCAGCTCTTGGTATGACCACTGGGTCGACAGGAGCCATTGGAGAATTTGCATATGCAATCTTGCCAGAGGGACCACAAGAATGGAGGTGGCCATCGATCCCAAAAGCTGAAGAATCATCCTGGCTGGGGCTTCCGTCGGGGTAGCAAGGCTAGTACTTGGGCCTGTAATATCTTTATCCTCTCTGTTGGTAGAAATGCTCGCATCTCTACAGAGTCTAGCTCTGCACCTATAAAGGCAACATGCTGTGATGGCAGCAATACAGACTTTTCCCAGTTGAATGTAATCCCTAAAAGATGACCCAACTCGATGGTAGCACTCACGGCTAGAGTGAGAAGATGCCTGGTGGGGGAGGAGAGGAGCCAGTCGTCTAGATACGGAAACACCTGGAATCCCAGACGCCTCAGGTGAGCCGTCACCACTGCCAGACATTTGGTAAACACCCTGGGGGCTGTGGTGAGACCAAAGGGCAGGGCCTGGAACTGGAAGTGACTGGCTCCTAGGCGGAAGCGTAAATGGACCCTGGACGCTCTGTTTATCTTGATGTGATAGTAAGCGTCCTTGAGGTCGATGGAGCACATCCATACTCCTTTTTCCAGCAAAGGGAAAATGGATTGTAACATGACCATCCGGAACTTGGACTTTTTTTACGAAGCGGTTTAGGCGGCTGAGGTCCAGGATGGGTCTCAAGTCCCCTGTTCTTTTGGGCACCAAAAATAACCTTGAGTAAGTTCCTAATCCGGTCTGGTCTGCGGGGACTGGCTGGATGACACCCTTTTCGAATAGCTTTGTGACCTCTACAGCTGCTTGATCCCATTGACTGGGTGGCACGTCCAGGATTTTCCTTGACGGTGGTGGGGGGGCGGATAAAAGGGGTGGTGTAACCTCCAGCAATGATACAAAGCACCCACTGATCCTGGGTGATGGAACCCCAGGCCCTTGGATGCTCCAAAAATCGACTCCCGACTGGCTCCGGAGACGCACAGTCGGACAGTTCCTCAGGAATGCTGGAAGGAGGAACCACAAAAGGATTTGCAGTCTCCTATGTTGCGGGGGCCACCACCGCCTCTAGGGTGACGTATTCCAGAATAATTCCCCCCCCCCGCTTTGCCTCTGGAAGGGGGGGGTCACTCTGATGGGCAGGGAAAGATTTTTGGGATTTTCTGAACCACATCTTTCCTCCCCTCTGAGCCTTGGGATAAGGTCTCGAAGGGAGCGAAAAATGGGCCCCAACTGCAGACAAAGTCTTACCCTCCTGCTCGCATCTAGTGAGTGTGTCTTTTACCTTGGGTCCAAAGAGAGAGAACCCATTGAATGGGGCGTCTGTAAAAGAAGACTTGAAAGCCTCCGCAAAGTGACACAAGCGCATCCAGGCTTGCCTCCTAAGGGCTACGCCCAAACTCGCTTCCATACTCACCCCTTTGGCTGCATACGATATGAGCCTCATGGATGAGTTAACAATCAACGAAAGTGTAGACAGCTGGGTGTTGAGAGACTGCGTCAACGCCTCAGGCACGTTACCCGACAGGGTATCTCCTAACTCCTTTATGAGATCCCTTTGGAGCCTCGTAAAATGACACAAATAATTCAGCGACTGCAGGGTAAAGGTTGCTGAAGTCAGGGTACACTTCACGTATCTATCCATGCTCCTGGACTCCTTGTTAGGAGGATGGATAGACGTAGACGCCTCTGCCACATCCTGCTGGGTGGCAGACGCCACCACCATAGCATCCACTGGAACTCCCTTGGTTAGAAACTCCTTGCCAGGGGGTGCGGATAAAAATTTGTTGAGGTGAGAAGGAACTGGCTCCACAGAATCAGGGTGCTCCCACACCCTTCGACAAATAAGGTCCCGTAATTCATCGAAGGATGGAGACACCCAGGAGGCGGAGGGTTGGGCTACGAAGGCCTTGAGGAAGATAGACTCCTCCGTGGAAGGGGTTTTGGACGGCCAGTCGCCCCTCTGTCTCAAGATCTCCAGGACATCGGAGAACAAGACATCATCAGAGGACGACTTTGGGGACCCTTCCGCATCATCAAGGTCGGTGCCCGAGGTGACAGACTCATCTGGGGAGTCTATGTGCTTCCTCTTGCACAACTTTTTCCTAGGGGGCTCTTCAGGCAAAGACTCTGAAGGCTCCTCGGAAAAAGGGGGACCACACGTGGAGGAATCCTCAGGCCTCAGAGCCGTGCTGTCCAAAGACAGGGGGGCACCAGAAGCTCTAGTTGCCGTGTCTAGGGAAGGAGTCGCAGATTCCTGTGAAGTCACTAGAGACTTGTCTAGCGCACTCCTCATAGCCTCGAAGGCTGGTCCACCAGAATCTGAAGAATGACCCACCTGCAAGACCATGACCGGTGTCGGGGTCCCCCTAGCTGAGGCGCCAAGTGGGAGACTTGGGGCCGAAACCAGATGCCCCGACAAATCCCCCTCGGGCTTGGCCGAGGACACCCAAGAACCGAAACCCCTGGAAAGAACAGAAAAGGTTGGAGCTGAAGAAGGTGCCGACAGACTACCAGTGGGTCTCGGAACCGAATCAGGGACCTCACCTGACTCTGCGAACTCTGTCTCCAATGACAACAAGGTTGTCGGAGGAGGAAGAAACAGAATCGAAATGGCTGGCACCGACGGTTCAGGAGCTGACAAAACCGACCCTGGAGCCAAAACACTCACCTGCGGCTCCGAGACCAATGGAGCCGAGGAAGACCCAGATTCGAATTCTCTATTCTGCAGCTCCGAGACCAATGGAGCTGAGGAAGGAGACCGAGACTTAGAACTTTTGTCCTGCAGCTCCGAGACCAATGGAGCCGAGGAAGAAGACCCAGACACAGATCCTCTATCCAAGAGGACAAAGTTTTAGTTCTTTTTTCAGGCGGCTCCGACGGGCTTGTCGGAGCCGAAGACTTCTTTTTCTTCGATTTCGAAGAGGGAGAAGAAGATATAGCTTCCTCAAAGGCTGGTTTTATTAACCCTTTCAGGATTAACTTATTTTTCCTCTCCTGTGGTACACGAGAGGAGAAGGCATGGCAAACACTGCAAGATTCTTGCAAGTGTTTAGCCCCTAGGCAATAAACACAGATGGCATGGCCATCTGTTAACGACATTTTGTAGCCACATTTCGAACATTTTTTAAACATTTTTTAAAGCCCAATGGCTTATGCTCTTTTTCTTTGCCAGACATGACCCACAAAGAACTCGAAACACAAGGAGGGAAGGGAGGGAAGAGCTCTAACTGAAATGCTCAACAAGTAATAGGTCAAAGGCCCTCTAACTTAACTGGGCCTAGCCCGCCAAACAGAAGGAATTACACAACCACCAAAAAACAGACACAGCCAAACACAAGGGTAGTACAGAAGAAGATAGCTATTAAAATAGCTGTTTGGTTATAAAATTTTTAAGCTAAGAGCAAAAACGACCCAAAAAGGCCAAAAAAGGAAGGGTACTTAGCCACAGCCAAGTCGAGACCATGTCGTTACTTCAGAAGCGGCAAACGAGATCTGGGGGTTTGGGCGTGATGCATCCTGGAATATGGGGTTGGCCCAGCCAATGACAGGCTTCGTGCTTTTGTATCGGCCGAGTCAGAGCCGATTCTCGGCTCCGAGCCCATCAGTCAAGAATGTAGGTGAGATAGGATCGCATTACATCAATCATTTTCTGCTGGTACTGCAGTATCATTCTGGGTGATGGTAGGATGCTACTCAGGGCTAGGGTCATACCCGCCTGGGCTACATAATCCGAGAGCTCCTCCATGTCTCTCTTCATGTAGTCCAGGGAGGTACATCTCAGGTCATTCATGGCCACATGTACAATGACAGAGCTATATGTGTACTTGCTGTTTATGGACCTGAGTGCTTGTGTTATGTGGTGGATCCTGGCACCTGACAGGCAGCTGACTGTTACTTTTTCCTTATTCAACCTAGTGAGTGGGACATCAGTGTGCCTCACTATCGAGTCACCTATGACTAGTGCGTTGAGCATGCTGTTTTGCCTTACGGTCTTTGGTTGAGTGGGACACTGTTTAGGAGAGTTATGAGTCTCATGACTAGTGTTGTGTTGTGGTGGTCGAGTGCATTTCTGACTTGGATGTCTCTGCTGTTTGGGTAGATTTTTACTGAGAGTCTTCGCGAAGGTGGGTGGGTGTGGTTTGTGTTTTTATGTGAAGGCAGTGCTGGTGTGTGTTCTGGAGGGCTATGTGTTCCATGTGGTGTGGTGCAAGTGTTTACCTTCTCCTCTTGACCAGCTACTCCGGTCTTGGTTGGAGAGTAAGTGGCTTCCAATTTGGATATATAAGTGCATCTCTTGCAAGTCTGAGTGTTGGGAGGTAAGAGTAGAGAGGTGTCAGTGTACATGAAGCAGTTGCTACATTGCCTCAGGATGCCCAAGTTCACCAGGTTGAAAGGAGAAAGCACAGGGAACTGACCTTTAGACATGCCTGGAGGGGTGGGCTTTAATAATAAGTACTGGAGCGGTTTCCTTGTAAAATCTTTAGTGTTGGTAGCACTTTTGTGTGCTACAATAATTGCTACAAGAAGTCTGGTAAACTGCTAGACTAATAAGCTAGTAAAAGTGCAGGAGAGGACAGAACTAGCAGATCTAAGGGAAAAATTGAACAGCAGACTTTGGTAACGCCCAGAAGCTTACAAACAGTCCGCGATACAGCAAATCTGTATCAGGACTAGACTAGTTACAAGAAAGGCATGAAACAAGTGCAAATGCAGCTTTTAAACCAGAAAGTTGAAAGAGATGGAAAACTGCCCAAATGGCCAATAACCTATAATTTCTGGGCCAGAAACCACTCCTCTAGTGCTTATCACTCCCACTGAAAAGTTAGGCGGCTTCCCTCCAACACAGAAAGGCTTGGGGGCTCAGAAGCTTACATACAGTCCTGGATACAGCAAATCTGTATCTGGACTAGACTAGTTACAGGAAAGGCGGGAAAAGTGCAAATGCAGTCTTTTAAACCAGAAAGTTGAAAGAGATGGAAGAACTGCCAAAATGACCAATAAACTACAACTTCTGGGCCAGAAACCACTCCTCTTGTGGTAACTAGGCTACCTAGTGCTTACCACTCCCACTGACAAGCTAGAAGGCTTCCCTCCAACACAGAAAGGCTTGGGGGGGCTCAGAAGCTTACAAACAGTCCTGGATATTGCAAATCTGTACCTGGACTAAACTAGTTACAGGAAAGGCTGGAAACAAGCACAAATGTGGGCTTTTAAACCAGATAGTTGATAGAGATGGAAAAAACTGCCCAAACGGCCAATAAACTACTATCTCTGGGCCAGAAACCACTCCTCTAGTGGTAGATAGGCTACCTGGTGCTTACCACTCCCAGTTAAGTTAGGCAATTAATTTTTCAAGACTGCTTGGAGCTTTTAATAATTGGCTAAGCAGCTGGTGTCTTTATAGAGGGATCCAGAAAGTGTCAGGTTGTGCAGAGATGTTTGGTAAGCCTTGTTGCTTTTCCAGGGATTGTCTGCACCTCACCTACCAAGGCTTTCCCATTTTGGCTAAAGACTTTGCTGCCACATACTGCCGTTTTAGGCAGTATCAATCTGATGGACATTCTCACCTAGTAAACTCTAATCTGGAACACAATAATCTGGATCTACACAGCTGCTAGAGTTCTAAAAATTGTCAGAACATGGGGGGGAGGTGGCTTAGAACTCCCTGGTTTTGAAGTGGAGGTAGTCCACTACTTAGACCTCTGCATTCCTTGGGGCTCACGGTGAGACAATTATTAACTTTTTCTGACATTGGTTAGTGCAAGAGAAAAGGATCCCCAACGGGGTACTTAGCTTTAGAACACCTCAACTTCAATTCGGAGATGAAAACTCAGGTAGCGGCCGACCGTCACTCGTGCAAACTGCTTCTGCTTTGGGCTCCATGGCAAGAAAGACTGATATAATGGCACTGGCTGCCTTACTTTATACTACTGATAACCTGACGTCCGTCCTCAAGCAACAGCAATAACAGCGGAAATACTAAGTCTCTGCTATTCGGGCCAGCCGAGGGCTACCCTGGCAGGGATAACCCAAATGTGATGACTGCAACAGTGAAACACGAAGAACATCATGGGGCTCTCCTGCACCTTCAATACATTTTTACATGTGTAGTTACAGAGACGCTGTTTCAGAGCTATGAAAGCACTCCTTTTCCTGACTTTAGTGTCTATTACATCTTCGGAACTACTACCAGTTGTAGGGGAGTATTACTATTTGTCAAGGATATCATCACCTCACAAAAGATTCCTCAGGACATCAAATTTGAATCACTATTTGTGTAAATTGCCTTAAACAAGACTAATTACCACTGCATGAGTACCTACATGGTAGTTATCTTAATACCTTAGCTGGAAATCCCATTAACCTCAACTATCCATCAATAAATTTGGCAGATGTACACTATGAATGGTGTAATACTTCCTTGACATTTAAAATGCTAAATCCCTTTCACAAATACCATCCTTCTAGAGGCCCTGATACTTTTGATTTTGTCCATATAAATATAGTCAGTTCTTGTACACCTACAAATGTATCATTCTCCTTTATTAATTAAATTAAACTGCTTGCACTTCCCTTGCAAATAACTCTAATTTTAGGGACTTCTCAAAAGCAAATTTTCTTCTGTTACTTGACGACCCAAATAAATCCTGCTAAAGCCACTTCCTATGCCTTTGACTTCTCCCACGGAAATAATTGTATTAATAAGGTAGTCCCTATCCATACCAAATATAAATGAGAAATTTAAGAACAAAAACCTATGGTAGAATATCCATATAAATAAACTGTATAAAAGCAGAAATAAATTACAAATGTTTTTAAGAGATCTCATTCTACCTGCTTTAACAGCACAATTAAACAAACTAATAAAGAGCTTAAGCGAATCATTAGGAATTTCAAAGCAGAATACCAATTTAAAGACGTCACTCAAATGAAAAATAACTATTAATGCCTACACTTAGTGTACAGTAAGTGTATACAATCTGTATTCCAGAACATCCCCACCACCTTTTTTGTGCTTTCAAGTCAGTCAGAAGGGTTACATACACTAAGTGTACATGTAGTCTACACTTTGTGTTAACTTTTACTAATACCCCTTGATATTTAAGGCTGCAAGAAAATCAGCAGGAAAACTATAATTAGGAGGAAGAAGGCACAAGTTATGCTTGTGTTGTCTGTTCATTCAAAACGGTGTACACTTACTGTAGGCATTAATAAACCCCAGAGTAAATCTTTCTTGACTACATTAGGAGATTAAGAACTAATACCAAACAATGTTCGGAGGTATTCCATAACAATACTGTATACTCTGACAGAAAGGAAATAGCTAATATCCTAGCTGACAAATTTAGTGGAAAATTTACTCCATCCACAATTACAGCAGTCACATCCACCTAATTTAAATACTATCAAACAAGTTCTCTCAGCCCTCTCAAAAGCTAAGAACACCTCATTCATAGGCAAAGATAAAATATCAGATTGCCTAACCGACTGTGCCAAATTCGCAAATCTGAACCCTTACTTTACCTCTTTAATCTAAGCCTCTTTATTGGTTGCATTCCTGAAGCCTGGAAAATAGCCACTGTGATGTTGTTACACAAAAGTGACACAGCCACGGACTGTGGTAACTATAACCCCTTCAGCATCACGTACCTCATTTGCAAAGCATAAGTAAACTTACAATAAAAGTAGATGTTTGATTAGAGAAGTAATGCAGTAGCATAAAGCTACATGGGACATATCCTGCTGAGGATATTAAATATCCTGCCAGTATAGAGCACCTTCTTGCACATCATACATTTGTCTATGCATAAGACTGTGCTAGTATAAAAAGGATGTAAAGGCACCAAGAATCAGAACTTTCTTGCCTTATGGAGGAGGCTAAAGCCTATAGCTCCAAATATTTTTTGAAGACAATGTCATGTCAAATCATATCAGAGACAGTCGCCAGACGTAAAGGAGATAGGGACCCAAGTCCAGCTCAGTGCATGACAAATAAAATAGGAGGAGAAATAAATCAATATTGCAACAGTGATCTTTTTGAAGATCTTCTGTTATGGTAGGCTGAAACAGCATCCACTGCATCATATGTGCATTTTAGTGAATGTTTTTTGACCGCAGATGTAGAAAATATGAAGTTTGACAACATAGTTTTAATGTCTTAAGCAGAAAGAGGAGTAATGAATTTTGAATTTTAGAAAATATAGAAAGCAAAAACCATAGGGGATATCATAGAGTGACTGTTGGAGAATACCTCTCCAAGAAAAAAAATGCCACAACACTTTTAGCAGAAATCATAAAACATTATTATTTTCCTTGTAGATACTTTGCCAAATGAGTATGGCCACTGAACACTACAAAAGCCAGAGTTGACAAAGCATGTACTTTTTTCCAATACCTGTCAAATACCATTCTGACTTTCTTCTTTAGGACACGGTTAGAGGAGGCCAAAGGCTTAGACCCAGTATCCCTGTCTTTAGAAATCACAGCAGGGTCAACAATGGGATTCATAAAGGGATCTTTATGATAATCTGGTACTTTATACAGCCTGTCAGGCTTCTTAGGTGCAGAAGCTGTGAATCTGGAGAATTAAAAGCATCCTCTAAGGCCCACAGTACTTGAGGAACAGCAAGGGGAATCCACATTTAAGAGATCATGCAGGATATTGTTTCTGTGCCACTGAAACCTCTATTCCTTCCATCTGAAGAATTCTTTCATTTTACTAATTGTGTCAGAAAAAGAAATTCCTTAATTTGAGGAATTAGAGGATAACTTCTCCTCTGAATCAGATTCATAACAGATAGGGGACGTGAGTTGGGAAGTATGATCAAAACCTTCCTCAGTATCAGAGAGTACCTCGTCTTTAAAGGAACAGGTGGTATGTCTTTCTCTTATTATGTGAGAACATAGGGGTTGAAGACTAAAACAAATGCAAAGTCATGAAGAGACCGTGGGTAAGGTTATACCAGTCTTCCTGGGAGCTCATCAAACTAGAAGGAGTTGAGGGGGAGGGGTTAGTTTATTTTTTCCACTGGGTCTCAAGTCTGATAATCTTGGACAAATCAGACATCTGGTCCTCTATCGGCAATCCAGACTCTCTTCCATTGCCAGGACTTGATTCACACTATTCTGTCATTCAGTCAAACTGAATCAGTGTTTTCCCTTCTCAGCTAAAGGTGACTGAAGTCTAGTCTGACTTGTACAGATATCCTGGTCCTTAGTGGACTCCCATGAAGCTTCACCACAGAGACCACCACAGTGGAACAATCCATCCTACACCATTGAAAAGTGGCGGGCTTCCCAGTTTCCTCAGAAGTCTCTTTCAATTTTTCTTCTCTTATTTTTAGACTGAAGAGGGATAGTCAAGGAAGAGGAATTAGTAGCCATGGTTATACATGCCAAGATCTTTAGATGTCAGTTTTCAAGAAACAGTTTAAGGGAATTAAGCCTACTATTGACAGATCTGGAAATGAAGGAAAACAGATGTCATGAGACCAGACATTGTGACTTTCTCCAAGACAGAAAACACAGGCCACTTGGTTGTCCTTATAAGGGTTCTGCCTACCATAACTGCATTTTCTTTTCCTGGCAGACACATGACACTGTTGAAATACACTTTTTATAAAAGTAGTAGAAAATAAGGAAGGTCCCAAATGGGGTTCTAATCTGTTCAGAACACTTTAGTTACAAGCTGATTACAACAGTGAAACTGCTGAGAAAATAAGACATCTCACTAAGCTCATCAACAGCAAGAAAGTTCTCATTTTTGGCACTCGTACATCCTTTTTATTCCAGCACACTCTTGTGCTTAGGGAGGTATGCTATGTGCAAAGAAGTCACCCAGAATCTTTAGGATTATAGCCAGATGTCTGACATAATTAGTAGGATAAATGCCATATAACTTTACACTACTGCAAAAGTGATCTAATGATAAACATCATATTATCTAAGACAACGTTAATCTGGACACTCAAAAATCTCTTAACCCTGGACCTTCATTAATTCTGCTTTGTCATATGAAGGTATTACCTCTTTAAAGTAATTCATTTCTTTGAAAAATTCACCTAAGCAGTGGATAGTCATTATGCAATACACACAGCAAATATGACCCTGGCCAAGGACTTTGATCCCCATCCAGGTATTATTATTGACAGGCTTGTAAATCTGACTATAAATGCTTATGTTTTCACTGGATAACTAACTGGTTGCTTGACTGAACCCATGTGGCTATAGCTTCAGATGTCATTTCTGAAAGTGAAAAAGTTACCAATGGTGTACCACAGGGTTCAGTGCTGGAACCTCTTGTGTTCACCATGTATTTTTCAGGCCTTCAGGCCAACACTCCTAATCTATGTTTATCTACCTTTGCACATAACTGTAAACACAGCATTTCCATCAGACACTGTTGTAACGGATCTAGGCACTGTTGTTGATAATTCCTTATCTTTTGGCCATCATATATTTGTTGATAATTCCTTATCTTTTGGCCATCATATATCTGCAATACTTCAGAAACCCTTTAATCTGGCTCCTCTAAGTTCCAGAGGCATTCCTTCTAGACCCAAAGAAGTTTTGATTTCCCTTTAACCACATCTCTATAGAACCAAAATTGAATATAATCATCCTTAGGGCATGTCTTTGTCATAACATATCACTCAACTTGAGAGGCCTCAGGGATTCATGTTTGTAATGAAAAAGACGAGTGGCTCTAAAACTCTTAGTTATGAGAACAGGCTGGCAACCTTGTCTCTGTATTCTGTCAGGGTCTGTTTATAGCCTTTGGGGACATGAATTAGGCAACCCATTTGACCTCTGTTTACATCACAGAACAAACTGTTCCACAAATACTTAAAGGAACTAAACCTTCATTAACAGTCAAAGACAGCATGTTTAACATCGTACATTCACAGTGTATCCCCACCTCTAGATCAAACTTCCAGTACTTGTCAAAAACAGTATCACTTTTGCCACCTTCAATGTAAACCTAGATAACTGGATGGGCAGACTCCCAATTCACCCCTGTATCTTGTGCTATTTTACTTGGCTTTGGAGGGAAACCACAAATATGGGCTATTGGCTAGGCTCCTAATGGTCCAGAAACTAACTGCGTACTACTTACCTGAACCCATGAACAGAGATTTCTTGAATGGGTAGGGAATTGTGTCTGCTGGTAAATTAAAATTTGTTGTTTATCCAGCAGATTATGAAAAGGGCAACCTTTTTTAGTTAGTAGATTTTTATTTTATGCATAGTCTAAGTACCTATCTTTCAATAATGGAGCAACAAAACCTGCTGGCATGCAAATTGATATTACCAAGTGTACTTAAGTGTATAGGACTAGCCAGTATCAAGAATATTTACCAAGCTGTGGGTTTGTGTGTGTGCACACACCAGTATGCATGTACAAATGCTGTGTGTGCAGGTGTTTGTTAAGAGGAGAAAGAAATTGCACTTAGCTGGCTTAGCTTACTGCAAAATTCCTTTGCATTGAGCAAACAAGCATTCAATTGCTTTAGTGGTCTTTAAATGCTTTGTCATAAAACTATTATCATTTATCTTATCAAAGATGAGCTCTAAACAAAGACTCTAAACAAAGTATAAGGAAGAATGAGTGAGCTTTGCTGTTGCTTCACGGTGCTTGGTTCTTTGCTTCAGTTCTCAGCTGGAATGCCTTCTGTCTGGAGTATACACATCCTTGCTGTGTTGGCATGTTTTTTCCAAGTGTTGTAGTATCCTCCCACATCCCAAGACATGCTGTAGATGACCCTGTGATACTACAAACCTGTGTGTGTGTGTGTGTGTGTGTGTGTGTGTGTGTGTGTGTGTGTGTGTGTGTGTGTGTGTGTGTGTGTGTGTGTGTGTGTGTGTGTGTGTGTGTGCACTCTTGTTAATACAATGGCATCATGTCTGGGACTAATTTTTATATATTCACCCAATGAGTGCTGGTGCAAACTCCAACTCTTCCCTGTGACACTGTACTGGATAAAGAAGATAGTAAGGAAATGATCCATTTAAGTATTTTTCATGCAAACTGAACAAGCATTGTACAGAGTGATTACGATGCATTATCAATGCATACTTCAGTCTGTAAATGACTTTTGACTAACACAGAAGTGGTAGACACTATTATCTGTGGTCTGAGTCTCTCTAAACATGTACAGGCAAACTACATAATGTACTGAGGACAGGCATATTTACAGGTTCTTGCAAATGGCATGGCATTTTGGGTGCTACTTCTTGTTCCCACAGGTGGATTACTGAACAGTCCTAGAAAATGTTTAGAACCAGGGTTAACCACTGAAGAAAAACCTGCATAGTTATTTGCACATCACTGTTAATCTAGGTAAGGTACAGCACATTGTGAAAAATATAAACTGCCACAAATCTTTACCCATTCTATTTTGAACAGTCACTTAATCTTTCCACAGTTAATTTCAGTTTGCCTCATCTTATGTTCACTTTTTTTGTCATTATTGGTTGGACAAGTATGACTGCTGTCAAAAAAAAAATCTACAGGTGGAAATACTGGGTGGGTCATTAGGAAATCCAAGCTGCTGAGTAAAATGAGACACACTGCACAGCCACCTGTCCTTTGTAAAGCTACAGATACTACTTTCTAGCTGCCCCTGCTGTTTTCTTAAAGTACAATGACAGTAGGTGCTCAAAGATATAACAGCCCATATGACCAAACATATTTATTTTCATGTCTCCCCTCCCTCTTGGTTCACATATCTAAACTTTAGAATCACAAGCCAGCCTATAAACAAAACCTGTTCAATATCATCTTCCATTCTAGCAACTTTCTGGATGAGTCATTAATACCATGTATGCAATAACAAAAATGTTCATGCCATTGGAAGGATTTTGTCACGTCAACCCTAATTATTCTTGAACTTTTGCAATGTTTTTTTTTTTTAATTGTACACAACAAACTCTAAATCCCACCAAAAAATATAGTTACAAATGTTAATACCTTTATGTTGAGAAAGTGCTACCCACTTTTGCTCACATGCTGTCCTGTCATTGTGTGCGTGTTTTTTTTTTTTTTGGAAACATGACCCATTATGATCTCTTACATTTCTTCTAGATACTTAAATGTCCTAATGTATTCTTCATTACTTAAAGAGTGGTGGTGGTGCTGCGGTAGCGTTGTCGCCTCACAGTAAGCCATTCCCCGTTCGATTCTCAGCTAGAGCGTCTTCTGTTTGGAGACATGCGTGAATGGGCGTGTCTTCGTTGAAGGTTGTGCATCAGGTCTGGCAAATCGGCATGTAAAAATCTACTGCCAATCATTAGCGGACCAGAGTTCCGCTGTGGCGACCCCTAAACGGGATAAGCCAAAAGACACAACAACATTACTTAAAGAGAAGTTAGTCTGAAGTTTAAATCATGTCAGATACCTGAATTCATATTATGCTGCATGTTATTTAAAGTGGTCTGTCTTGGTTTCTCTCTGTTGTCTCTTCTAGCACTCCACCTCTCTTATCTGAATTTCCTAGTAAGCCTTGAACTGTTTTATATGTAATCTTAAGCATCAAGGACATCTGGTGTAACATACTGTTCAGAAGGCGCATGTAAAAGTTACATGACTTCACTGCAAAGTGTTGTGAATACTCATAGGCGTCTAAGAGATGATAGCAACAGTTTCATCATTATACTTCAAAACTTGTACAATATATAGAGCTTGCTAAACTTAACCATGTTATTTCTGAAAAATACAATATATAGACCTTTTCTAAATCAATTATATTTTTTCTGAATTTCTGTTGCTCCTTGTAAAAGGAGATAAGGTCTCAGGGTAGATACTGGTAAGGCGTAAATGGTCACTGGGCCCAGTCACCTTGTATAGCCTATGATTTCTCTGTAGTGTACCTATGTTTCCAAATAATTTGTCTACTTATTTATTAGTTAACCAAATATATATACATCCTGGGCCTTTGCAACGATGTAATTGGCCACGATGACAACAGCAAATACAATACATGGATATATACAAGCCAAGAAAACCACAGAATACAAAAATCTAGGCAGCAGGGGTAGCAAACATTTTACAACAGATCTTCAGTTGTTTTTCAGTTCTACCTGTCATAAGTGTAACAGTAAAAATAGCATGGCATTTTTTTTGCAGTTCCATCTCATAAAAAATCTGTGACATTGTCACTTTGCTTCCCATGTTATAACTACATAAATGCTGTTATGCATCATGATGCCTGATTATCACTGCTGCTCTGTGGTGCATGCTGTATTTTGAATGTGATGACTTTAATCCTACTGTATGTGATGACTTTAATCCTACTGTATTCTCTGTGTGTACAGACTAGGAGGAAGGGATTGAACCACCACATTTTGTTACATGTAAGATGGTCCCTGTCTTCTTACATCATTCACTGATGTTTTTCAGATCAACATTTTTTGTTATGATTCTTCTCTAACTGGCTGTCATTTACATTCTATATGGTGAGTAACTTCTTGGGGCAGTGGTCTTAAATACCAAATTTCTTAGAAAGCTAACTATTTGCCATACAAGTCAAGCAAAGATATCTGCAAGAGTTTACATCGCTTTAGGTTTTATCTGTGTGAAGTCAAATAAGTTTTCAAACTACACAACCCAAGAAATTTCAAGTGAGAAAAGTAATTACCAAAAAAAAAAAAGAAAACAGAATTTATCTGCCATGTGACTTAATGATTAACTACCATGTAGCCCATGGATAGAAGTCTCACCTCTGTAAGAGGCATCTTAATTACACACTAAGGCTGTGAAAACAATTACAAGTACTTGTTGTGAGGTTGCAGTAAAAGTTTGCATTTGTACCTATAAAAATTAACATTTTTTGTTCTATGCCAAAGATCTGAGGAATAATAAACTGGCAATCTTGGAAGCATTACTATTATGCATTCCTGCTAAGAACTTGTCAGGTGTTGGCTTTCATTTAAAATGACACTGTCACAGTCTTCAATGATAATATCTTGCACAGTTATAGGGCTAGGGAAATATTAGGCTAGCTGTCCTTTTGAATCACTTTAACCCTAGCCAGTTCCCCTCAAAGGTGAGAATGAAACCATGTACCTTGCATCAGTGAGTGATGTAAACACATTAACCATTATGCCATTTTACCATATGTTTATTGCTTGCTGCTAAAATACATTTTATGGTATTCAACTTATCAGCATAATCTGTCAGTGAATACATTTTGTGCTTTGTCTATGTATCTAAAATCCCTAATAGGGAAGGCATCTCTGATCAGTACTAGCAAAAAATTACGATCCCTCATAAAATCCTCCAAGGCCAGCTTAGAGAGAAAAATTGCACAGGACACCAAAGACAATCATAAGGCTTTTTTCAGTTATGTTAGGAACCTGGGATGCAACTCCCAGACTTGTTCTGAGTTGATTCTAAACAACAAAAAATACACTGAACCCACAGACATCGCCAATATCCTGGCAGCCAGGTTC
Organism: Protopterus annectens; assembly: GCF_019279795.1. Lineage (NCBI taxonomy): Eukaryota > Metazoa > Chordata > Ceratodontiformes > Protopteridae > Protopterus > Protopterus annectens. Next base: position 1,470,374,846 of record NC_056744.1, read on the forward strand.
AGTGCAAACTTCTCCACCCCCTCCCCCCCCAAAAGAGCAAGTATCTATTCCGGCAGAGGGCTGCCTCCCAAACATCTCTGATGCTCAGGTGAAGGCTGCCCTCTCCAAAGCAAAAAACACTGGTTCCGTGGGACCAGATGGCGTCCCAGGTTGCATCCTACATGAACTCCAAGAGGAACTAATCCCTCAAATAAAACAGCTATACAATCTCAGCCTCACTACAGGGTTTGTGCCCACAGAATGGCGTACAGCAACAGTGGTCCCACTCCACAAAGGTGGAGCCTCTACGGACCCTGGAAACTATCGCCCCATAAGCCTGACTAGCTTAGTCTGCAAGGCTATGGCGAGGATCATCATGGAGCTCATAAACAAAGACATTGGGGACCTACAGACACTAGATCCTACCCAGTTCGGCTTTGTCAAGGGCAGATCCTGCCTTTTGAACCTGGATGACTTCTTTGAAACAGTCACCAAAGCCATAGATGAAGGGAAGGTAGTCCACACAGCCTATCTGGACCTTGCAAAGGCATTTGACACAATACCCCACTCGGGCATCATAGATAAGCTATCCAGCTTAAATATAAACCCCTATGTCACAAGATGGGTCACAAACTGGCTCAAAGACAGAACCCACAGAGTGAGAGTTGCTGGAGTAATGTCAGACTCGAAACCGGTCACAAGTGGCATCCCACAGGGTTCTGTCCTGGGACCACTCTTGTTCGGTATATACTTTTCCGAGGTACAGGCAAATGTGGGAGGACTATGGCTCACCAAGTTCGCAGACGACTGCAAACTGGGCACCATAATCGACACAAACATACTTCAAAAAGGTCTCACAGAGACAGATAACTGGTGCCAGTGCCATGGTTTAAAGCTAAATGCCAAAAAATGTATAGTCATACCCTTTGGCAAAAACAATGTGCCCACAAATTACCACATAGGCGGAAACCCATTAAGTACAGAGAAAGTTATTAGGGACCTGGGGACCCAAGTTGATAGCAATCTCTTCTTTGAAAACTACATTGCCAAATTGGTTAGAAAGACCTTCTACATAGCCCACCTCATCACGAAGGGTTTCACATCTAGATCAAGAGAGGTAATCGTGCCCCTTTATTCATCCCTCATCAGGCCCATCATAGAATACAATGCACCTTTTGGGATGTACCTTACCCGACACCTGCAGCAATTAGGAAGACCCCAAAAGTACCTCACCAAGAGGATCAAGGGTCTCAAACAGATGCCATATGCTGCTCGGTTAAAAAACTCCAGTTCTACTCAGTTGCATACCGCCTACTTTGAGGCGATCTATGCCTGACATACAAAGCTATGTCAAATCCAGAATTAATGGACATGCTCCACCTCAGTAAATCTAAATCCCTTAGAGCCACACGCTCGAGGGACTTGAACCTCAGCACAGAAATAAATAGAACTTGCTGGAGGGACAGGTTCATAACTCAGAGGCTCCCTTCGCTCTGGAATAGAATTCCAGTTCATGTGAGGCAGAGCACCTCACTGAATCTCTTCAAGAAGAATCTCGATAGGTGGATGGGGGATCGTAGGTTTGTCCCAGGGATTACTCCAGTGTCACTATTAGACAGAGGCACAGTAAACTAAACCTTTAAAAGGGCACAGTATACTCAAATCAAGGGGTGGCGTAAGCCATACAGAATCGGGCTAGGCTTATAATTGCCCCAGGGCAGATAGCCTAGTATGAACCTATGAACCTATGTATGACATGTATACACATAAGCAGGATACAAGAATATTTTGTTTATTTATGCAATTTTTATTTACTTATGGCAAATATTTGGCCCAGCACAGGTGGTAATCCAGATACAAAGACAAAATGCAAAGGTACAAATGAATAGTAAATTTAAAAATAGTGTGAGTACACCATTGTAACAAATAGCTGGAGAACAATTACTAATATTTTTTCATATCACAAGGTATGCTACATACAATGAAGAGTAAAAAAACAGATCTGAAAAAGTAGGCTAATCTAATACAAGAAATATGAATCTAATTCATACAACCTGCGAGCTGGCAGTCCTCAGAATTAATTTTGTTCCATAGCCTACATGGTATCTGCCACTTTGCAATTCTCTTTCTTGTCTCTTCCTATTTACATACTGTTGCAGTCTATTAACACACAAGTCTATATACAACACTGACAATTTTTTTTTACTGGAAGATACGTAGCTCTCAGTCATTAGTGCTTGAAGACTATGTTTACAACAACATTAATATAAAATGGAAGAACAGTGCTGATCGTGAATTGTTTGCAACAAAGCATGTTAGGTGTCTGCTAGTTCATACAAAGCCACACATTTTCAAGCTTTAAATGCAAGAAAATTTTAGTATGTTTATATGTTCATTTATTTTCCCTCAACAGCTGATGCATTCTATTTGCATGTAGGCATAGAAAATAAAGTTATAATAAGTAAAACAGCAATTTTTTTACTGTCACATATACATGAGAAAACTAGAATAATATAGTTAAAGTTAGCACTGCTAGATGTGTAAATAAAATAATATTTCTGAATAAAAAATAATACCTGCTGGTGCTTTATATGTTTTTAAGGGTCTGCATCAAGAAGTAATTTGAAAACTACTTTGTTGGTTGAGTGGTTAGTCTTGCTTTTCCAAAGCAGAAGTACCTGAGTTAATGCTTGAAACTGCAGAGGATGTAGTTTCTCTGACCTGACCTCTATACTATGGGGTTGTTACCACAGGGGTTTATTTTATTTTCTCCTCAAATCAGTTAACAGTGTATGCAACACAATATTCAGCAAAAATGGATGTAAAAAAGTGGTGTGTAAAAGTTACGATTTTGTCATAATGGCTTGAACTATCACCTCAGTAAAAAACTGTAAAGACTATTTTTCAGACTAAACAGAATGGTTGGTATTCCCTGTAGTGAAGTTGGCTAGTTTAAAAAGTATAGTTATATGTGAGTATACATATCACAGAAGTAGATCTTCAAGAAATGGTAAGTGCGGTAGTAAATAAGTCGTTTTATTCCACCTACCTTTTCTTCATCCTGGTTAGATTTTATTCAGCGTTTTACTTTATCTCATCTTGTGCCAACTTTCCTTAGCACTTTCTCAGGTGCATAAGGTAGTATAAAACAAGTAAATAACATCTAAGTATGGAAAGTTATTCACGGGAATAGCGGGAGGGTAGCAAAGCTATTACAGTGACTACTTTAACATCTAATGTGACAAGTATAACGACTCACACTGTACTACTCTGTAAGAGATCACTGTTGAAGTAAACAATAGCATTTAAATAGATTCCCACTCCAGTACTATTATTCCCAAGTGAGGGGGGCTATTACAGGATTCCATGTAGCATACCCATGCTAAGACTTGTCCATCCCCTAGACTGTGCATCCAACTTGTGTATTTATTGACATTTCAATACCAGGAAAGACTAACTGGATCACAAGAGCTCATTTTCAGTTAAGACCCAGGAAGAAAAGCCCCGCTTAACAGAAAAAAAAAATCAAACACATTATATAAGAAAGCAGCTAAAAATTATGCATTTAAAAATAAACAAGAATATTAGAAGGTAGAGAGATATGCTAGAAATATGTTACAAAGAGAACAATGAGAAAAAGCAAAGGAAAACACTAAATACAATTCTGGACAGCATCCTTTTGACAATTCACAGTAGTAATAACAAGTCATGAGTTTAGTTCAACTGTAAATATAAAGGGGGACAGAGATTAAGATAGATTAGTATAAAAGGGGGGTGGAGATGATAGGAAAAGGCAAGTGGTAGAGAAGGTAGGATAGCTAGGTGAAGACGAAGTAGAGATGGGTAGAGAACCTGTACCAACAGGAGTGGAGAAAAGTATACAAGATTTATGTTCAGCCTGGGATACAGCATGAGCAGAACCATGAATTGGACAGGTGGTCTTTAAGGAGATGTTTGAATGAAATATGGCAGGTTACAGTTCTAACAGCCTGTGGAATAGTATTCCAGTTTTTTAGCAACAGAGTAGCAGTAAAGGCTATTTCTAATTGTTTTTTGAAGTATATAGATGGTGAGACGTTGTTTACCATTAGAACAAAGGGGTCTGTTAGGGTGTTATGAAGGAAGAATACAGCTCTGTGCAGAACAGGCATGGGGTTTATAAATGATGTTGTAGGCAGTAGCTAGTTCAGGTACAGGGGTAGTTCAAGGCAGTTCAAACTTTTAAGGGCCTTGCAGAGATGTGTATAGTATTGTTTACCGGCAGCAAGTTTAACAACTTTGTTGTAGCATATTTCAAGTTTAGTTTTAACAGATACCTGCAAGCTGATAAGGATAGAGGTACCATATAAGAGTGAAGAAAGGAATGGTTGCTAGGGTGGTTTTAGCAGAGTTACTAAGAAAGTTTTTATGTCTATGAAGCATGCCAACTTTCTGGTGATTTTTTTATATATTATTTTGAATGTGGAGCTTACATCTGAGGTTGTCATCAATTGTCACAGCAAGAGTTTTGTATGGGATACAAGTCATATCTTTGTATTTTTAAGTGAGAAGATTTTAAAGATGGATTTGTCCTTCAGGTGTGCTTTGGGGAAGAATTCGAGTAGTCTTGTTTTGTGGGGTTAAGTAATAATTGGGCATTGTGAAACCTATTTTCAACAAAAGTGAAGGCTTCTTGCGTGATTTCAAGAAGATACTCCAGAGTGTCAGATGAGCATATTAGTGTTGAATCATCAGCAAACTGTATAAGTGATGCTTGCCTAGAAGAGGTACAGAGGTCATTAATGAAAATGTTAAACAGAAGTGGATCAAGAGAGCCCTGGGATACACCAAAAGTAATGGGGAGGTAAGGAGAGAATGTATGTTGCTATATAACAGATTGCTGTCTGTCAGACATGTAGCTTTTTAACTACTGAAGTGAGGGACATAGGCAGAGGTGGTGCAGCTATTGAAGGAGTTTGATATATCAGACTGTATCAAAGGCTTTGGACAGATCCAGAAATATGAAACATAAGTTTACCAGAGTACCTTTTCTTGTTTATATTATCCAAAAAGGATAACAGTGCTGTAGTTGCACTATGGACAGGGTGGAATCCATGTTGAGTACTGGTTAAGAGCTGTTCTGAGAGGAGAAGGTGAAGAAGTTGAGTCTGGATATATTTTTCTAGGATTCTTGAGAGAGGGGCGATAATTGCAATGGGATGACAGTAATAGACTTCTGTATAGTTTCCTCCCTTGTGCAGTGGGATGACAAATGATCTTTTCCAAATGGCTGGGACATAAGATTCCTGTATGAATCTACTGATCAAGATAGCTAGTGGGTAAGATATTACTTCTGCTGCCATTTTGAGATATTCAGGTGGGAGGTTGTTGGCAGCTGTGGAGCATGGTTTAGGCAGCATTTTTTTATAGTAGATACTGTTACATGTTTTAAGGTTACATTTTTAGCATTTGTGGCTAAGGATTGTTTGGATTCATATTCTTCAGACGTTTATGTGGTAACTGAGGTGGGGGTTGGTAATATATTATGGGTCTGTGTAGCTGAGGGTGATGTGCTGTTGGTGAGGGCAGCAATGCTCTCTATAAAGTATTTATTACATGAAGTCGCTATTTTTTTTTGGGGGGGGGGGGCAGATTGAGAGGGATACAGATCTTTTTTGAGCCAGGATTGAGTAGTGTGTGAATACAGGACTAGAATTTTTTGGATCATTTTTATGATTAAGTTGTAGTTGGTCATAGTATTGTTTTGCATCTTTGTATGTTTGCTTTTTAGCTTGATTATAAAGTTCCCTGTATCTCTGAAAGTTTTTTTTAGCCACTCCCTCCAAGCCTTGTCACTGGTATGTACAATGATTTTGGTGAGGGTGGACAGCCAAGAGGAATTTTTTACTTTTACTCTTTTATACATAGAGGGGCAAGGTTATTTAGGATGTTTAAAAATAAAGTATTAAAAGTTGTAAAAGCATCATCTAATGGGACAGTTTTTAGTATAGACCAGTTGAAGGACTTTAGGATACTGTTAAATAAATCATTGTTAAATTTTGTGAGATTTCTGGTTGGTTTAAGTTGGTGTGAATTGGAGTGATGTGAGATAAGTCTGTGTGTGTGTGAAAGGAGATGGTCACTTAGGAAGTCAGGATAATTTCCACAAATAGTAAATTTACTGGAGTCTGAGACTAAAATCCAATCAAGAACTGTGTCCTTATTACTTCTGTTGTATCCAGCAGATGTTGTGATTTTTGAGTCAGACAAAATAGATATATGCAGGATGATACTGATAGGCTGGATTATGCAGTTTGCTGTATTTAGTGATGGTGTAGTTTCCAGGCCATGATGCACTGAAACATTTCAGAAATGTGCTACCAATTTTACTTTTGCTCTTGCATAGTACGCTCTTATTGTGCCTTGTTCATAGGTTCATAGGTGTGTACTAGGCCAACGGCCCTGGGGCCTTTACAAGCCTAGCCCATAGAAGTGCCCTGGCATCGTGCCGCTGTTAGTTTCTGGTGCCTCTATCAAGTAAAGTCACTGGAGTGATCCTGGGGTGAACTTTCTATTTCCCATCCACTCATCAAGATGTCTCTTGAAAAGGGCCAGTGAGGTGCTCTGCTTGACCTGTATGGGAAGTCTATTCCAGAGCATGGGCAGTCTCTGGGTTATGAACCTGTCCCTCTAGCATGCTCTGTTGATTGTGGTAATGAGGTTGAGGTCCCTGGAGTGTGTGGTGCAGAGGGATTGGGATTTCTTTATGTGCAACATTTCTAACACGGCTGGATCAGACATGGCTTTGTAAGTCAAGCAGAGATTGCCTCTTAATAGACGATATGAGACACAGAAAAGCTGGAGTTTTTTTGAGTCTGTCCATGTAGGGCATGTGTTTAAGGCCTAGGATCTTCTTTGTGAGGTACTTTTGTGGCCTTTCCAGCTGTTGCAGGTGTTTAGTGAGATACATGCCAAATGGAGCATTATACTCGATGATTGGACTAATGACGGAAGAGTAGAGAGAGATGATGACCTCTTTCTTCCTGGATGCAAAACCCTTGGTAATGAGATGTGCCACATAGAAGGACTTTCTGACCACAGTGGCAATGTGGTGGTTGAAGGAGAGGTTGCTGTCAACCTGTGTCCCCAGATCTCTTATGATGCCTTCAGTGTTCAGTGGGCTACCATCAATGTGGTAATTAGTGGGAACTGAGTTTTCCCAAAGGGAATGACGACACATTTTTTGGCATTAAGCTTAAGGCCATGGTTTTGACACCAGTTGTTGGTCTCAGTGAGGTCTTTCTGTAGGATAGCTACATCACTTGGGGAGTTAATAATGGCTCCCAGCTTCCAATTGTTGGTGAACTTGGTAAGCCGGAGTCCCTCCGTGTTGGCCTGGACTTCTGAGAAGAAGATGCCAAACAGGACAGGACCCAGGAACAATCCCTGTGGGACTCCACTCATGACTGGTCGGCAGTCTGACTTGGAGTCTGCTACTTTCACACTGTGGGTTCTATCTGTGAGCCAGTTTGCAACCCATCTAGTGATATAGGGGTTGATGCCTAGTTTGGTGAGTTTATCAATAATTCCTGAGTGGGGAATGGTATCAAAGAGAGGCTTACTTCTTTTTCTTCTTTTTGTTTTGGCTGCTGCCTTTAGGGGTCGCCACAGTGAATCGTCTGTTTTCATTTCTTCCTGTCATCTGCATTTTGCTCTGTCATATCAACCACCTCTCTCACCACATCCATAAACCTTATCTTAGCCCTTCCTCTTTTCCACTTACCTCCCAGCTCCATCCATAGCATCCTTCTCCCAAAATACCCAGAATCCCTCCACAGCACATGTCCAAACCAACGCAATCTCTCCTCTCTGGCTTTGTCTCCAAACTGTCCAACCTGAGCTGACCCTCTAATATACTCATTTCTAATTCTGTCCATCCTTATCACCCCCAATTCAGATCTTAACATCTTTAACTCTGCCACCTCCAGCTCTGACTACTGTCTTTTTGTCAGTGTCACCATATCCAACCCATACAACACAGCTGGTCTCACTACCATCTTGCAGACCTTCCCTTTCACTCTTACTAGTACCTGCCTGTCACACATCACTCCTGACAGACACTCTTCTCCACTCACACCACCCTGCCTGCACTCTCTTTTCACCTCTCTTCCACACTTACCATTACTCTGATCTACTGACCCTAAGTATTTAAACTCAACCACCTTCACCAACTCTACTCCATGCATCCTCACCATTCTTCTGTCCTCCTTCTCATTCACACACATAAATTCTGTCTTAGTCCTGCTGACCTTCATTCCTCTCCTCTCTACAGCATATTTCCACCTCTCTGCGGTCTCTTCAACCTGTTCCTTACTCGCACTACAGATCACAATGTCATCCGCAAACATCATATCACATCATCCTGTTTGAGCTCATCTGTCAACCTGTCCATTACCATTGCAAATAAGAAAGGGCTCAGAGCTGATCCTTGATGTAATTCTACCTCCACCTTGAACGCATCTGTCACTCCTACTGTAGACCTCACAACTGTCACACTGCCCTTGTACATATCCTGCACCACTCTTACATACTTCTCTGCCACTCCTAGCTTCCTCATACAATACTACAACTTCTCTCTAGGCACCCTGTCATATGCTTTCTCTAAGTCCACAAAAATAAAATGCAACTCCTGGCTTTGTCTATACTTCTCCACTAATACCCTCATTGCAAACATCTCATTTGTAGTGCTCTTTCCTGGCATGAAACCATACTGCTGCCCACTAATCATCACCTCCCTTCTTAATCTAGCTTCCACTACTCTTTCCCATAAAGTCATGCTCCCTCTGTAGTTACTACAGCTCTGCACATCACCCTTATTCTTAAAAATCAGTACCAATACACTTTTCCACTCCTCAGGCATCCTCACACTTTCCAAGATTTCGTTAAACAATCTGGTTAAAACTTCCATAGGTACACCATCTGGACCAAGAGCCTTTCCATTCTTCATCCTCTATATAGCTGTCCTTACTTCCTGCTTGCTAATTTGTTGCACTTCCTGATTCACTAGCCCCACATTAAACATTCATCAACCCCCCCTCAAACTATTCTTTCCATCTGCTCAACACCACTCTCCTATCTTGTCAGTACACTTCCCTTGTTATCCTTTATCACTCTAACCTGCTGCACATCTTTCCCAGCTCAGTCCCTCTGTCTAGCCAATTAGTACAGGTATTTTTCTCCCTTCTTAGTGTCCAACCATTCGTACAACTCACCATGTCTTATCCTTGGCTTTCGCCACCTGTCTCTTCATCATAAGCCTCATCGCCTTGTATTCCTGTCTACTTTCTTCATCTCTCTGACAATCCCACTTCTTGTTCACCAACCTCTTCCTCTGTATAATCTCCTGTATTTCCTCATTCTACCACCAGGTCTCCTTGTCCTTCTTCCTCTGTCCGATGTCACACCAAGCACTTTTCTAGCTGTCTCTCTTACCACGCTTGCTGTGGCTGCCCAACTATCTGGTAACTCTTCACTGCCACACAGTGACTGTCTTAACTCTTCCCTGAACCCTACCTTACAGTTATCCTTTTTCAGCTTCTGCATTTGTATTAATAAAAGGCAAGCAATAAGACAGCAATTTAGTGTTCTGCCTGCTTTCTTTTTTTATGTACTTGTTAACCATGTAAGTGAAACTGCCCAACGTATATTATTTTCAGTCATGACTAAGACCACAACAATATAAGAAAATTTAGAGAAACCAGTAAACCAGCTTGTTTTGTGAGACGGGAAGAATATGAGTACTTTCAAAAATGCACAAAGACAAGATGACAACATGTAGATCAGGGATGAACTCCAGAACTTGTAGTTGTAAAGCTGAAATATTAAAAACTGAGACAGTGTTGCTTAAAAAAAGAGAAATCCGTGGTATCCCTCAAAGTCACAAAAAAACCCAGTATGCAATCTATACTGGATCCAAAACAAACCAAGAAGAAACTTAGCGTGTGGAGAGTGTGATGTTCACTTCCTGAAATATGTTATGCACTTAGTTTACTTAATAAATATTGAACTACAAAATATGTGCTGCAAAATAATCAAATAGAAAAGAATAGGTAGTCCACAGCTGAGTTAAAAATGGAATACCTTTAATTGAAACACACAGGCTAGTCTGTATACAGGGCTGGACCTGATCTGCCCTTGTTTGTTTATGTACCACATCACAGTGGTGTTGTTTGTTATTACTAACAGAGGTCCTGGATTCCACAAATGGTCCAAAACCACATTCAAAGCATTTATTAAAGCAATCATTTCTTTAAAATGTGTGTATATATATATATATATATATATATATATATATATATTATTTATATTTTTATCATTTATTTATCTATCTGTCTATCTATCTATCTATCTATCTATCTATCTATCTATCTATCTATCTATTTATTTATTTTTGTGGAGTTGATAGTTCCAAACTTCTTGTGCTTTAAATTCCTTGGAAACTGCTCACCATGCAAAATGTGATGCATCCATAGTGACAGACTGAGAAGGAAATGGAGGGAAAATTGGGTGATCTGGATTTATGATGGTCTGCTCCACCCACCTGATAAAGTTCAGCAACTGGACTGGAAAATACAGAAGTTCCTGGTGTTGAATCCATACTGGTTTGAGAAAAACTGTATTTTCCTCATGTGTAGCCTGGCTGCTAGAATCATCAGAATAGCAGACACTATGTACTCCAAAATCTTGAAATACTCTTTTGCTGTAGTCATTACGTGATGAGAAAAATAAGAACTGGAGTTGCTAAAATGCAGTCCTTTCAAGTGGTAGATAAGTAACATTGGGAATGCCTCTAGAAGACAACCTAGAAATGTTATTCCATAAGAAGGAATAAGATATGAAGTCACTGGATTGTTTTGAAAGTTTAGGTACTGTAACATATTTCTAACAAAAAGCATTGGGTTTTGTCAGTTTTGGAAAGATTCAAAGGAGAGAAAGATGAGTACCATGAAGTCTACAAAAAGCAGTTACTGGTACTATACACCTTATACATACTCTTTGACCTGTGGAAAGATCAAAGGGTAAAGAAGAGATGTGATAATGTGAACCAGAAACATAAAACATTTAATAGCATCTGAAGACTCTGTGAATGGGTATGTGATGATGGGCATCTTTGAGGTTCACAGGCATCAAAAAACATAGAGGGGGGTTAAGGAGAAAACAACTCTGAAGGGTAAGTATTCTGAATTGTATAACTTTTATGAAAAGAAGGAGGAAAGACAAGTATAGTACAGGTCTTTAGGTTCCCCTTTTTGAGGGGGGGGGGGGGTACTGGAAATATAAATCCTTTTCCCTGCTGGGATTTTAAAACTGTTACTATGACACACTGAGATAACATTTGGGAAAGGATGATGGGAAAAAGATGAGTCTGACTTTCTGGGTGCTGAGGATTTTCTAGATTTCAGAAAATGAGTTCAAATGCCACTTGAGTCCACTCTTGACAATTTCTAGTACACAGGAATCTACTGTGATTTGGTTCTAAACAGGAAAACAGAGGTAAAGATTCGCTGTAAAATTTAATTTACGGCCAGGGTGGAGAGAGGAAGAAACAGATAGTCATATATTTTTCCTGCCCTATGACTGCAGCTGAGATGCACCTCCTTCTTTTAAATTGTCACTATTTCTTGCACTGCTGTTTCCTAGATTTTTTTGGAATTGTTTAAATGATGTCATATAAAATGGTCTAGTATTGGAGGGGTAGTTTCTGTTGTACTTTGGTATAGGTGATTAAAAAAATCCCTTTGACCCGCTTGTATAAGTTTCACCCTTTATTTACTTTTTATTTTTCAAAATGTCAGCTGAACAGGCACCAAATACCTCTTTGTCCAAAGAAGTATTAAGAATTTGTGCCTTGACAGCTTCTGAAAGTTTTTGTGATCTAAACCATACATCCCTGCAGAACACTGACCCTGTTTCAGCTGCACAGGACACTGTTCAGTTGCATCATATGAGTACTTTAAGGAATATTTTATTTTTAAATTGAGAAACAAAAGAAACCATGGGAAATAAAGCAGATTCTACCCCTGAAAAAGGTAACTCAGCAGTTGCTTTATTCATATCTGTAAAGGCTGCCAGCACTATTTGGACAAACAAGCCTGACAACTGACTATCCTAAAGACTAGGGTTGAAGAAGTATAAATATTTCCCCATACTTATCAAAAACCCTTCCATCCTTGACTGAAGGCACAGGGTTATTAATAGTAAATGCTTAGAACTAGTATCCTTACCAAAATAAATTACAGAAGGATCTGCCACAGGGTTACGGCACAGGAATTTGTGGGAACGGCATACCTTGTAAAGTCTATCAGGCCTTTGGGGTTCAGGTGGCTAAATATCTAGAGAACCATAGGCAGCACTGAAGGTGTTCTCCTGAGTACCAAAAACAGAGGAGATGGCCAGAGGCTTAGTAATAGTTACCTAAAGTAGTGTGTAATGTATTTTCTGAGTTTTACAGACTTCTTCCTCTTTCCATTGGAAGAAGTCTTTTACCCTACATATGGTGTCTGAAAAAGATACTTCCACTACAAGTTAATTTGATGACACGTTTTCCTCAGAGTCTAACTCCAAAGAGTCAGGAAAAAGACACCTGTTAAATATAGTTCAGTTTAATCTCTTCAACATCTGACTGGGAGTTAATTGTCAGAGGTGGATAAGACCTTTCCTTTTTTAAATGAAAAGAGGCTGTGGATGCAAACAGGTTTAAAAGCTTTAAAAAGCCCTTTTGGTAAAACCAAAAAATAAAAATAATCCACTGGTAGCCAAACGAAGAACAGACAATAAAAACACACCTGGTTTTAGGTTAGTGCTTTCATCCGGAAGGACTTCTTCAGAATAAAACCATGCTTAAAATGTCAGTTTATATACAAAAGTCAAACAGTAACAGTCTCATTAACCAATTTGGTAAAGGAGGACAAATATGTTTAGTTTTTTTTATTTTTCTTTCCTGGAGTGTCTAAAGTCACACTGGAATCCAATGAATAGGTTTTGATTGGTGAACTTGGTAATTCTTGCCTTGCCAACACTCAAATTATACCATCTGACCCTTCCAAAATCACTAAGCAAGGTTTTCCCTTCTCGGAAGTAGTTGTATGTCCAACCCTTGAGGATGAGTTATTTTCCCGACCCTTAGCTGTATCCCTTGAAGCAGCAACAGAGAGGTTGGAAGACAATGAGAGACAGTCCAAGGGCTCTGATAAGGCCACAGTAGAGTCAACAATTTGGGACTGGGGAAGAGAGAACAAAGGCGAAGCCACTTTAGAAATCTCTCTTGACTATTTTCTTTTTTTAGGAGCTGGAAGAGGGATGTCTGAGGTACACAAACCAGAGTTCATTGATGGTTTAGTAACAGCCTTAAGCAGCTGGTTCTCTAAATATGTATTCAGGCTGATAAGCCAACTTCTTATGCTCTTAGAACAAAAGACAAACAGATGTTACAAGAACAGACTTTGTGAGACTCCCTTAGACAAATAAGCAAGCTGTGCGGGTATATTTATACAGAATTTGTCTGCCACATAGACAATTCCCTTTTCTCCTACACATAAGCATCCAATTTTACACAAATTGTAAACAAAATTGAAAGGAAAGTCCCCAAAAGGGGTACTTATGCACCCAAAAGTTAAAACAAGCCAACTGCCATAACAATGAAGACACAACTAAGAAAGAGTTTGACTGAAATCATCAACAGTAAGACCATTTCTGAATTTTGGTACCTGTATGTCTGTTTTATGCCACCATGTCCTTGAGCATCCTCAGATGTTTGGTACACAGCATGGAAGATGTCAGAAGCTTTTGTATACTGACTGGATATCATCTTTGCCAAGATACATCCTGTGACGACCATGCCCTGGCCCAGCAATCAAGGAGCCTCAATCCTCACCACTAACACCAGGGAGGTCGTCTCATAGAAGAGGAAAGGATAACAAATACAAACAGCAAAGTACAATTTCCCTTAAGTGCACACAGAGATCACAGTCAGTCTGGGGCTGGTTGCTCCCTTGCTCCCCAGATCCCCAATAAGACTCCCCACTGGCACAGCTATAGGGTCCAGATCTCGGCCTAGCTGAAAAGCTAACCTCTAGTACCCTCTCTGTCCAACCAGTGCTTTGTGTCCCTGCCCAGGTAGCCGACACCCACCCACAATTTGAGATAAGTATTTACACAACTTCACAGACACTCTTGGGAAAGGCTGACACAGATTCTCCAGCTGTGCCCCTTTACCCAGACTATACGGTAGTAATTTCTGTCACCACCAGCTAACAATTATCAGCTACCCAAAAGCCATTGAAAGGTGTGCAATATTATCCAATTGGTAATGTGATTATTCAGTCTAAGGCTTATTAGAGTGGCTTATTACAATCAACTCTACAAATATGCAATGTACTCTAGAGCCTACTTTTCTACACAAACCAGCCACAGGTAAAGGTTTTAAAATATTTAATAATAAATAATTAAAACACAAGACAATACTACTACACCACAGAGATGTCTTAGAGTTCAGAGATCACACAGAAACTTAAAACAATACAGTAGGACAGGTCTGATGTCAAAGAAAAACACAATCTATCTTTCTAATCTTTAGCTATTCTTAAGAGAAAGCACAGTGCTATAATCCTACTTACATATATAAAAAGCATAAGCAGTGCTGGGGTTGATAGTCCAAGACAATTGCTTTTAGTCTCTTACTGAACAACAGTTTTTAAAACACTAACAAACAACTCTGCTAAGGCCCTCTCAAATTACATCACTTTGACACTTAGGTTTCCCCAGTATACACATTACATCATTGTGACATTTAGTCTGGAGTTCCCAGGCCAATAAACTCCATTATTTAGCAAGCTAACACCTGCTCAGGAAACTACAACAATAAAAGACATTTTACATGTATATTCTAACAATTATTTCTTAAGTTAAGACAATAGAAAGAATGTGTTCAGCTAGCCATGTTGGCACCACCATTTAGATAATTGTTACTTCAAAGAATATTTGAAATGTTTGGCTTGATTTTCCTTACAGCAGATGGCAATGTTGCAACAATCTTGAAGTTCACATTTTACAGTGTTTTCTTTCATTTAAAAACACAAGCCTGTATTTTACAATTATTTATACAAATGATAGAATTATGTATCAAATTCTATTTGTCTAGGCTGGCAGCCTTCACCTATCTTTCCCCAATCTTCACACATCCTATACAGTTATATGATACTGCAACAGTGCTCTAAAGATAAATATTAGAATTTGACTTGATTGTTGTAACAAGTGGCAAAAGATCTACTTCTATGAGGTCACACAACTCTACAGTCTTTTGAAAGATGTATGCATCCAGCTTCACACTGTGTGCCAGTGTTATCTTCCTCTTCAAGGCACCTGCCAAATGATTCTGAAGACAAATTTCTAAAAGATACACATTAATATGTAAAAGCCATCTCTCAGATTTTGATCTATTTTTATTTATTTATTAATCCTTTAATGTCTCAGTTAGTCCCACTAGGCTAGTGGCACTTTCAGGGGAGACCCAACATGGTATTTATACTATTAGTGAAAATTTGGCCAGGGTGACAAACAACTTTCCCCACTCTTCAACAGAGGCCATGGGATCTTTTACCTGAACTACCACCAGCTCAAGCAGATGGGCCTAAGTTTAACATATCTCATCTGCAGGACAACACATTCAGCAGTGCTGCACTGCCTAATGCTGTACTGCAGAGTCAGCAGCTCAAACACTTGAAGTGGGAAGAGAACCCATAGCCTCTGGCCTTCTAGCACAAAAGGTTAGCATGCTGCCTGTTATGTCACTGAAACTGTTCCTGCCTCTTTGCATTGTAGGAAAGATATGGATACTCCTAGTTTATGTTTCACATCATTGTACTGTTATCTAAATGTCCTGGATGGTTTTGGAAAGATATCACAGCTTTGGACACTGCTTCCATTTCTTTAATGTGAAGATATTTCTCCTGTTAAGACCAGTTGCTCTGAACAGATTTATGAAGAGAGCACCTCAAGTATAATCCCAACAGCCTGTTTTCAGGCATTTGATAAAGGATAGGAGAGTGATTCTGATATCTAAATTTGATCTGACTGTTCAGCATATCAGTTCAGTTTTTGCATAATGAATAACAGGAAATTTCGTCTGCACTGGATTCTTGGATTGATTCCATAGTTTTCTGAGATGCCACTGAGTTTTCATCATGTAAGTTTTCCATGAAGTACTACTAAGATTAAAGAATACATAAAATAAAACACTCAGAAGCTGTCTTCATGTGATTTCTAGTTTGTTAAGTCAAGTTTATAAAAATTATCCGAATTTCTTCTTGCTGGTCCTGTGTAGGAAAAGCATTCATAAGACTATGACTGCCCCTAAAAAAAAGGTATTTATGTTGAGGAGCTCTGAGAACATTTTTTTGTGATTTACTGTCATCTCCACAGACTGCAAGACCAAGGCAGGTTGTTCAATATGATGAAATAGCAGTTCTCTTGTCTATGCCACTGTTAAACATATATCATATTAAGGAAACCATAGAATGTTTTGCTTTCTTAGTATGGTAACAGTGGAGCCAACAATTTCTTAACTAGTTTGGGGGCTGTAGATAGCCCAAAAACAACAGTGATAAAAACTTAGCATGTTGCTCTGCTATTTACAAACTGAGGTTTGTTTGCTTTGAGACAGTATCATTGGTATGCAAAAATGTACAATTTTCATGTCCACTACTGACTACTTGTAAGAAAAGAAGTACAGTACAGAAACATTTATTTATTTAGTTACTTATTTATTTTATGTATTAAACATTTGTTGATCGGATAAGTCCGACTGGCAGATGCCCTTTTTCAGCAAAGGCTCAAGGAGAAAAGGTTCAGTTGTATAAGTAAAAAAGATACATATATGATATAATATGGGAAAAGAAATTAAGAATAACTGTAATCACATACAATTACAAGCAAGAACCTGAGAAGTACGTTCTGGATAATCTGTAAGATTTCTTTAGGGCAGAAGATTTGTAGTATAGCCTATTTTTTGGAGTAACAGCAAGATTTAAATAAAGGTAGGTAACAGAAGGAGATGAATTAGTTTGGAGGAAGAGAGAGAGAGAGATAGTGAAAAAATTAGAGGAAGGAGAAGTTTAGTTGTAACAGAAGAGAAAGTACTTTAAGTTGGGTTGGGGCAAGAGCAGGTCCATGAATTTAGTACGTAGTCTTTTAAAGTTTTTTTGAAGCAGTTAGTGTTAGAAATAGTTCTTACACACAGGGGCAGTTTATTCCATGCACTGGCAGAATGATTATAGAAAAGTTTGCCTATGTTTTTTGGGGGTTATAGATTTCCAGGAGGTACTGGTCAGAACTTCAGAGTGCACGATTAGGAGTATATATAGAGAGAGAGATGAGAGTTATGAAAGCAGAACAGGATGTGGGTTTCTTTAGGACTGAGTGAGTCAGGTGCAGCCGGGGCAGAAGTTGGTGGATTTCTAGCCATTGTAGGTTTTTAAAGCTAGTCAACGGCGTGAGCTATATGGTTGATTTGCAGCAACTCTAGCGATTTTTTTATATGTGAGTTCAAGCTTAGACATAAGATTAGATTACAGGTTAGTTAGGATTGGGGAGGCATATAATAGGGTAGGTAGTATATAGGCTTGTGCAAGAAAGAGTTTAGATTCATGCGGGAGGAATTTGTTTGTTCCTATAGAGCAAGCCCAGTTTTTCATGAGTCTTTTTGATGCACTGTTCAGTATGGAGATTGAATTTTAGTTGGTGATCTATTATGACTCCTAGTAGTTTTGTGTGAGGTTCAACCTTGATAGTTGTTATTGAGGGAGGTGACAGTGAAGGTAGATTTGTGGTGTTGGAGAGATTTAGGGAGGAAGAGGAGGAGAACAGTTTTCTTAGGGTTGAGTAGAAGTTGGTTGGTTGATAGCCATTTTTTTCAACCGAGTGGAGAGAATCTTGGGTAAAGGTGAGAAGGTGGGAAAATTTGTCAGAGGAGGAAATTACTGTAGAGTCATCAGCATATTGTATTAATGAGGACCGAGGACAGGATGTGTAGAGGTTGTTAGTAAAGATGTTAAATAGTAGGGGTCCAAGAATGAAGCCTTGGGGACCCCTTGTTTGGACTGAAAGTAGGGGGAAGATGCAGAGCGTCATTTTACACACTGAAGTCTGTTGGAGAAGTAGCTAGAGAACCAACAAAGTGCAGAGATGGATATTTTGAGACTAGACAGATTGTGGGGGACAGTGTAAAAGGCTTTTGAGATGTTAAGGAATACACAGGAGACTAATTTACTGTAGTCACAAGATCTAGAGATAGAAGATATTAGTGTAGTAGATGTGTTGTGGTTAGGCCAAAAGCTGTTTTGGGTAGGGGTTAACAGATTTTCTTGTAGAAGATGATCTAGGAGCTGCTTATAAATGCACTTTTCAAGAATCTTTGATGGAGGGGGAGAAAGAATGGATATAGGACTGAAATTATAGGGGTCAGTAGAGTTTCCTCCTTTGTGTATAACAGAATTTCTTCCATATATCCGGGACTATAGTTTTTTGATAGATCTACTGATTAGTATGGAGATGGGATATACAATAGATTTTGCAGCTAGTTTAAGGAAGAGAGGAGGCAAGTTATCAGTGTTAGGGGAGCATGTTTTAAGTTTGCTGAGAAGTGACTGAATATAAGCAGGGGGTTAGGCTTAAGAGAGAAGGAGGCTGTGTGGGTGGATGGAAAGAGAGAAGCAGTGGGGTAGGTATTACTGTCTTTTTTAATTAACTTGTGGATGGTGACAATGAAGGAGGAGTTAAGAAAGGTGGCAGTGTCTATGGCAGAGCTGTTGGGGCAGGGGTTTGGTGTAGAAGGACTACCTGGCTGTAGTAGCTTGTTTATTGTATTCCAGAATATTTTTGGGCTGGAGTGGAGATTATTTTATGGCTTTAGGTAAAAAATGTTTCTGTCATGGTTGACCTGTTTTTGGTTAAATTATGAAGTTGCCTATAACTTTGAAGACTGGAAGGGGATTTGGGTTTTTTCCCAGTTTTTCCAGCTATTATCTCTCTTCTACATGAGGGAGCAAGTGGACTGAATTATCCACGGAGTTGGATGTTATTCTAATTTTCCTGAATGGGCCAGGGAGTTTAGAGTGTATAGGAAGATGCTGTTAAGACATCATAGAGGAAGAACCAGTTAATAGAGGAGAGCATATGGTTAAAGGTGTCTGGACTTGAAGTTAGAAAGTTTGTAACAATCTTTGTATTGGTGAGATTTGCTCAACTGGAGGGAGTGTTTTGGATATACGTGACAAGGTGATCACTTAGGGTATCAGGCAGTGTGGTGGGGTTGTGGTATAGGTTAGGTTTGGAGGTAAGGATCCAGTCGAATGTAGTGCTAGTATTAGTGTGTTTACTCAGATGTGTGGGGGTAATGATTAGTTGGGGGAACCCACAGAGGTTAATGCTGGCATTTGGAGAGTCTGAGGTTAGAGAATTCCAATCTATATTAACGTCACCCAAAATTATAGTTTCATAGGAGATATCTTGTGAGATCCAGGACAAAAAGAGCTTGAGGGTAGGGATGTTATTTCCTGGAGGAATATAAATGGTAGCAATGGCTATCTTTTTATGATTGTTCAATTTGCAGTTTACTATGAGGACTTCTGCAGGGTGGAAATTAGGAGATGAGATGGGTAGAGGGAGAGATGTTCTGAGTACAGTATAGCTACATCTCCCCATTTTTCTTAACTCTATCCAGAGAGGTGATACTGTAGCTAGGGGTTAAGATTTCACTATCAGATATGTGGGATTTTAGCCAGATGCTAGTACATGTGAAGGAGTAAATCTGAAAAGAAGAAATGGGGGGAGGGAGGGGGCATGAGAGATGGGAAGGAAGAGAAGAGCTGGTGACTGGTCCTGGGTTAGGGTGTATATCGCCTGAGGGTAGTAAGTTTAGTTCAAGTAGTTTTAGTGGTAAAGAGTTGAACTTATAAAAAGTGATAGTTTGGCTTTATTTTGGAAGGGAGTGAGGGCTGCTGAAATAGCCTTATTTTGTGTAGGTGTGTGTCATAGTGGTTGAATAGTGTGCAGCAACTGGGAAAGTGTGAGTAGTTGATAGATTAGTTTCCGGGTAGGTAAGTGTAGGCACTGGGTTTATGTATGCAAGGGTGTGATGATATGAGGTAGAGACAGAGAGAAAAAAAAGCAGAGTGGTAGTGAAGAGAAGAAGTAACATGTTGTATGATAAATTATAGGCAGGAGGACTGATAGCTTAGGAGAGTAGAGCTACTAGCATATAATATGGGGGAAATGTGCAGTAAAAAATTATTGGAAGGCTTTTAAGTTATTAAGTGGCAAGAGACAGGAGGGCTTATTATAGTGCGAGAGAAACAGGGTTAGGGAGTTAGGGTTTGGCCTATCTTTGGGAGGTGTTCCTAGGAATAGTAGAAGTGAGAGTTGATAGGAGGGTTTCGGAGAAGTTGGGAGTTGAAGGAGGATGTGGTTTGGATGGATAGATAAAATTTTAGGGTATGTGGGGGTAGTGGGAATTGGGGGTAGGGTAGGGGAGCAGAGTGAGCTTGAGCGTAGTGAAGGTGAATGGAGCAGGAAGACCCAGACTATTGATATCTCATCTGCCAGAACCAATCATTGAAACCCAGTTGGAGTTCTTCTGGTAGAAGAATTTGCAAGCAGGTAAATTTAGAAAATATGCACAACAATTCGAAGTAATGCCATTCTGTTGATTATTTGTATGTGTATGAACTACACTGAAACTGAAAGGTTTTGGCCAAGATAATACTGAAGATGAAGAGGAATGATAAGCGAATAGGGGGTGGGGGAACATGTAGGTAGAGTCCCTGCTAGATGTGCCTGCAACAGAAATTACTTAATGCTACAGTCAGTAAATACAATGCCATTATGTTCTGCCAGGGTTAGAACAGGGTTAAGATGACAATAATAAATACTGTGTAGCTTAATTTAATTTTTTTTTTTTTTCTTTTTTGAGCCAGTAAATTCTGCAGAGGTGGGTTGGCAGGATTCCGTTTAGAATTCATGAGCCTTTACTGATCCATGGAACTAAGAGGTGCAAGTGGAGGGGCTAAAGTGTACTTTAATTTTGTTGTTTTTTTTTCCTTTTTCTTTTTTGAGCCAGTAAATTCTGCAGAGGAGGGTTGACAGGATTCCGTTTAGGATTTACTAGCCTTTACTGGTCTGTGGGACTAGGCGTCAAAAGTGGAGGGGCTAAAGTGTACTTTAAATACCTCCCTGAATGACTTTGTATTGCTAAACCTTTCATTTTTGCTATTCAGTGAAGCTTCTTTCAACACAAATGGCTGTGACACTACAGTAACTGGAAAAGAGAATGGAAAAACATTTCTATAAACAACAGATTTAATGAATCTGATAAAAACAAGGTAGAACATATACACCACTTATCTGAAGCAGAAGCTATACACTGTCTTGATTGAGCTGTTATCAAAGGATGAACCAGAAAGTCCACTGGATTTACTATCTAGCAAAGTGCAGGTTAAGCTTGCAGCGATAAATTTCCCTGAAGCTTTAAACAACACCTTGTGTGTGAGTAATGACTTCAACATAAAAAGTTCAGTAAGCAGCAGGTTTGGCGTTTCCTAAACAAATAAGACAGTAAGTGTGCTATCCATGGGCAGAATAGCCTAACCACAGACACACCTAAACAGAGATATAGCTGTCATAAGGCAAATGTACGTAGGCCTAGGGATGCAGAAAGTTAATAAAGTCACTTTCTGAAAAACTCTAACAAAATATTTTTCTTAACTGGAAGAAGTAGAAGAAATAATAAGACTTAAATGGTGCACATGTAACAACAGACAAATTAAAATGCTATCAAGAGTAAAAGGCAGCATGGGGCCATTTTTCCTGAAAGCTGAACTAAAATTACAACAAAACTGGACAGTATGAGTAAGAAACGCATGAAGGATAGAGGTTCCAGGCAACTTTGAAAAGTTGGATCTGCTAAGTAGTCCTCTCAGTGTAACATAAATCCTAGTGGTTACAGGAGATGGATCCCACCTTGTCAGATCTACTGTTGTGGTAAGTGTAATGTCTTCTTTTGGGATGATAACTGCAACAATGACAATGTTTGGGTAGACTCTCAAGTAGTACAAGATTAACCCTTGGGGCAAAGTGTTACAGAAAAAGCCCTATCAAAACAGCATCTCTTGTTCTGTCCATGACAAAGTACTACTTCATAGTGTTTGCTGAAGATGAGATCAGTAGCCATATAAGTACAGATTACTCAAGTCAAAGATACACTTTCTTTTCATCTCTATGATGAAACAAATGAGAATACACTAGGACTATGTCTCTCATTTCCTGCATGAATACCTACAGTGATAATGAGCGCCTTTCGATTTGTTAGATTGCAAAGTAGAACTGGCAGATTAATAGCCAGTGTTAAAATCAAATAATTTCGGAATGACAATTCATAAAGTTTTAAAAAGATGCAGGCGTGAAGTAGTCTTTATAAGGTGAACTTCTCATGAATAGTTAATATATCAATGTGTTTGGTACTTAGCAAATGTTTCTTTTGAGATCTTTGTAGACTTGTGCTGTCTCGTCTATTATGGTTGGTAGCAAATAATGTTACAGGTTTTTCTAAAATGAAATTCAGATCTTAAATGGGAAGAAATAATTACTTCTTTGTTATAATGCACCTTGCCTAAGTGTGTGGTGGGTTAAACTAGTGTAGATGACTGACAGAGTAAAATGGAGTATGACAGTTTAGGTGGTCTTTTACTTTGAAATGCCTATGTAATCAGTATTGCATTGTTAAACTTTTGTTATTTTATGAGTTAAGACATTCTCATGCTTGTTTATCCTTTAAAGTTGTGAAAGCTAAGTGAAAGAAACTGTACTGATAAAAAGCAGGGAATTCTATAGAGTGAGTTCAGTCATGAAGACATTCATCTTTCCACTCTAAGTATAAACATACACATTCAAACACAGATACATACATGCATATAGATTTGGTATGACATGGACAAATTGCCCTTTGTAGCCTACCTAAAATCAAAACATTGGCCAGCAAAATAGTCATTTAAAGATGTTTAAAACTGATTTACATCTTCATAATTCCTTATAGATCTTGAAAATCCATTACAGTCATTCAAAATTCTCTCACTAAACCAAGTAACTTTATATTGCTTTCCCCCAAAGTTCCTGTATAATCTTTGTGAGACTTTTTTGTTACAATCTGATGCACTCCCATAAGTGTCTGTCATAAAAAACCTTATATATGAACCAAGGTGTGAGCTCTTTAGATGATCCTTAGAGAACAACTTATCAAGTTGCTGTATCATCTTTGTTATTCTTTACTGTATACCCTCCAGCCTCAATCTTTTCTCCTTACCAGGTAGGTTCCATAGTATCAAGTTTTATTCTATCTTTGATTGTATTAGCAATGTCAGCAGGGTCTATATCACGAAATCGAATGTTGTGAACGCCAAATGCCGGAAGGCCGAATTTGGTAGTTCAAAAGTTGAGAATGTCGAAGCCGCAGAAACCCAAATTCTTTCCCAGGGAAATAATTCAGTTGGCCACTTCTGCGGCTTTGGCATTTTCGGGTCAGGTAAGTGTGCGATAGTGATGGACTTTAGGGTTAGGGCATGGGTCAGGTAAGTGTGCGATAGTGACGGACTTTAGGGTTAGGGTGCGGGTCAGGTAAGTGTGTGGTAGTGACGGACTTTAGGGTTAGGGCGCGGGTCAGGTAAGTGTGCGGTAGTGACGGACTTTAGGGTTAGGGCGCGGGTCAGGTAAGTGTGCGGTAGTGATGGACTTTAGGGTTAGGGCGCGGGTCAGGTAAGTGTGCAGTAGTGATGGACTTTGGGGTTAGGGCGCAGGTCAGGTAAGTGTGCGGTAGTGACGGACTTTAGGGTTAGGGCTGGGTAAAGGATAGTGCGTAGATTGTGGTGTATGTTAGGTTTAGTGTAGGTTTTGAAGGTGTTTGGTGTGATTGTGTTATGTGTGTGTGTTTTTCGGAACAGCAAATTTTTTCCCTGGGAAAAAATTTGCTGTTTTGCAGTGTCGATGTTATCCGAATTTGATCTTCCAAATTCGAACTTATGGTGTTCGGCATTTTGGAAGTTCGATTTTGTGATACAGACCCTGTCAGCATGCTTTTTAACACAATCACATCTCTAGATTTAATTATTGTCCTGATACTGCCAATAGTTTTATTATATTTCTTAGCCATCCCCCCATATAATCATCAAAAGGCAGTGTGTTATCTGTGACAGCATAATGAGCAACTTATTCCTTTTAACTTATTCAATGATTATTCCAAGTCTTCAATCTCTAAAGTCATATATTTACTTACATTTACAGTTATGTTATTTTTCTCTGCTTATTTACAGAGTGTACCAAAAGAGGACCGTAAGATATTAGTATTTTCTTAATTAGCAATGCATTTACTAATATTTAGATCATTTGTGTATAAATAGCAAAAACACACTTTTGAGTAATAAAGTATCTCACAAATAAGGGTTAAATAAATGTGAACCCAGTACCAACCACTGCAAAAGGGGAAGGCGGAAGAGTAACCTGGACTGCAACAGTGAATACACTCACACATCTACATTTATGGCAAGTGTACACAACTGTACTATGTTCATCGTGTTTCACTGTTGCAGTCATTACATTTGGGTAGAATCCCAAAGCTAAGGTTAGGGAGGCTGGGTTTAAACAGCAAGTGGGGAGGCTAAGAGGCCCTGCAAAACTGCAGTGGCGAAGCCTGCCCTGGATTTAGAGTAGAGAGACAGATGGTAGTGTTTTGTAAAGGTGTGCATTGAACTCCAAGTGGCTGCCTCTAAAATCTCCCTGGTTGGAACTCCTCTGAGAAAGGCTGCAGAAGTGGCTGCAGCTCTGGTGGAAAGTATCCTAATGCCCATAGGGACTTGCTTACCATGGTGTAAATAGCAAAAACGGATACAGCTACCAACCCATTTAGAAATAGTCTGTTTTGAGACAGCTTTTCTCTGTAAATCTGTGGCAAAAGCCACCAGTAGTTGATCCGTCTTTCTGAAAGCTTTGGTTCTGTCCAAGTAAAATCGAAGCTGCCTGTGCATGTCCAAAGAGTGCAGGATTCTCTCTCCCTTGTTCTGTAGGTTTGGGAAGAAAGTTGGCAGATGAATAGTTTGGTTGAGGGCCAAGCTGGAAACCACTTTAGGCATAAAAGTTGGGTTAGTCCTCAGGGAGACCCTGTCTGGATGAAAAATGATGAAAGGTTCCACAGCCGTAAGAGCTTGTAGCTCTGAAACTCGTCTTGCAGAAGTAATAGCTAGAAGTAGAGCTGTATTCCAGGATAAATACTTTATATCTGCAGAAGCAGCTGGTTCAAAAGGAGGCAGGGTGAGTTTTTCCAAAACATTGTTGAGATCCCATGCCGGTATTGGTAATCTCCTTGGAAGCCTTAAGTTTTTTGCCCCTCTGAGGAACTGCTTTACTAATGGATGAGAGAAAAGAGGTGGCTCAGTGTTGTAGTGAGCCAAAATGGCAGAGGCATGAATTTTGATTGATGAGAAAGATAGGCCCTTGTCCAACATCTCAGTTAAGTATTGTAATATCTGAGGAATATTTGGGACCTTTGCATCCATTCCTTTTGTTTGGTTCCAAGCACAGAATCTCTTCCATTTTCCAGCATAAGACCTTCTAGTACTAGGCCTTCTAGCTTCCAAGATGATATCCATCACTGCTTGGCTGAGAGGTGCATTTTGAATGGCTACAATGTCCGCCATGCTGCCAAGTTTAATGTCTTGAGTTGACTGTGCAGGATCTGTTTGTTTTTCTGGGACAGCAGATAGGGAATTTGAGGTAAAGTCCAGGCTGGATACGTAGACAGGTTCCTTAGAGTTGGATACCAGAACTGGCGTGGTCAGTCTGGGGCAATCAGAATCATCCTTGGCTTTTCTTGTTTGACCTTTTGGAGAACCCTGGGTAGGAGAGGCAGGGATGGTAAAGCATTTACTGACAGGTTCTCCCAGCTGAAGGAAAGGGCGTCCACTTTCCATGCTTGTCTGTGATACGTCCTTGTACAGAATGTCTGTAATTGATAATTGTGAGGGGAAGCAAACAGATCTATGTCCGGACATCCCCATGCCTTTGTTATCCTGCTGAAGACTTGTGGATCTAATTTCCATTTGTGGGGATCCATAATGTTTCTGCTGAGATCGTCTGCCAGAATATTCTTCTTTCCTGGAAGGAATTGTGCCTGCAGATGTACTTGGTAAGTCAGAGCTGTGTCCCACAGAGTCATAGCTAGTCTGCAAAGGGCATAAGAGTGCGTGCCCCCTTGTTTGTTTATATACCACATGACTGTGGTATTGTCTGTCTTTATCAATAATTGTCCTGGCTGAAGCAAACCCTTGAAGGCTGTCAGGGCATTTTGGACAGCTAGCATCTCTTTTTGATTGATATGCAGATTCAATTGATTTGCGGGCCATATCCCTTGAATGCATCTTCCATCCATATGTGCCCCCCAGGCATACTCTGATGCATCCGTTGTTATAATCTGCCTGGCTGGTGGTAGTGTGAATGGCTGTCCTTTGTTTTCATGACAAGCTCTTGCCCACCATCAAAACTCCTGTTGTAGGCAGGGAATAAGATTTATAATTGTTTCCAGGCTGTGATCATGTTGATTCCACACACTTTTCAGGTACCATTGTAGTTTCCTCATATGCAGCCTTGCATATGGAATTAGTAGAATGCAGGATGCCATGAAGCCCAAAGCCTGCAGAATTTTTCTTGCAGATAACTGGGCCTTTGTTTCCAACTTCTTGAAATAGGCAGTCAGTTGTTGTTGTTTGTCTGGCGTGAGATAAGCCAACTGGGCAGTTGTATTTAAGCTTGCACCCAGGAATATTATCTCTTGAGAGGGTACTAGGTTTGATTTTTCTTTGTTGACTGTGTACCGCAGGCCTGTTAACAGCCTTTCTACAAAAGCCAGATGTTGAAGAAGAGTGACTTTGTCCTCTGCTTGAATAAGGCAGTCGTCCAAGTAAGGGTATATTTGTATTCCCCTTTGCCTGCAGAATGCAATTATTGGTGCCAGGCACTTTGTAAAGACTCTGGGCGCAGTAGATAAGCCAAAGGGCAGTGCAGAGAAATGGAACTGCATTGAACCAGCCTTGAATCTGAGGTATCGTCTGCATGACTGTCTGATTGGGACATGCAGGTATGCCTTTTTAGGTCCAGAATCACAAGCCAAGCATTCTTGCCCAGCATGGGCAATAGCTGCTGCATAGTTAACATTTTGAATTTTGGAATATCCAGGTATGTATTCAGAATAGATAAGTCCAGTATCGGCCTCCAGGCCTTGTCTTTTCTGGGTACCAGGAATAGTCTTGAATAAAAGCCCTGCCCCAATTCTTTCTCTGGTACTTGTTGAATGGACCTCATGTCCATGAGGGATGACACTTGCCTTTGAGCCTCTGCCCATTGATTTTTTGGCAGATCTGGCCAGCCGTTTGTCTTGGGCAGAGTATGGAAATGGAACTTGTAGCCTTAAAACACAATATTTAGAACCCACTTGTCTTGGGTTATCAAATACCAATTTTGAGCAAAAAGAGCTAATTTCCCCCCTAAGGGAGCTGTCAAGAGATAAGAACTTGTTGCGGGCAGTGGGAAGTCATTGTGATTGCTTCATGACAGCTTGTGATTTTTCTTCTCCACCCTTGGAGGTAGAGGCTCCCCACTGCTTAGATCTGTAGTAACTTTGGGACTGAGATCTACCCCTGGGGCGTCTAGACCTGCCCCTTTGTGGTCTGTCTGACACTGGAAAGGACCAATTCTTTGTGGGCCAGTGCCTGCTAAACCTGGGAGGCTGAACCTCTAAGAAATCTTTAACAGTCTGCATAGATTTAGTTTTATCCTCCATTTTCTTTAAAACCTCTTCTGCCTTGGCCCCAAACAAATTTTCAGGCTGTAAAGGTGCATCCAGCAATTTTGCTTTAACATGATCAGGCAGATTTTGTTCATTTAACCAAGCATGTCTCCTAATAACAGCACTAGTAACAGTGGCCCTGCAAGAGGCCTCCAAAGAATCAAAACCACATTGCAAAGTATGTTTTCCAACTTGTTCAGCTGCATGCAATAAATCCTGCATTTTCTTGTTTTCTGCACTTTCAGAAATAGACATTTTCTGTTTAAGCAACCCCATGAGATGTTGTTGAAATTTTATCACATGAAACTGACAATTTAATGCCCTTATGGCAAAGGTTGTAGAAGTGTAAACTTTCTTTCCCCGTCTATCAAAGGCCCTAGAATCCCTGTCAAAGGGGGTAGGATTTTTGGCAGTGGAAGCCTTAACACCCTTGGGACCCTGTGAAATAGTTTCTGGGTCAGCAGCTGGGTTTTTAAAAAGGAATTTGTGAGAGTCAGGGACCCTGTAATATCTGTCAGGCTTAACAGGGGCTGGGGGTAAGGAGTCAGGGGATAGACAAGACTCCAAAAACACATCATCCACAATGTCCAATACAGGCGGAATAGCCAGGGGCCTATGCTGGGGTAGTAGAAGGAAATCTCTGAGTCTCTTTTTGGAGTCTGAGAAATCTTGGCCTTCCCAATGAAAATGCTCCCTCATGGAATGCAAGGTTTCCCCAAAGGAATAATCCTCAGGTGGAGATGCTGAAGGAATGGATTCTTCAGCATCAGAATCATCATAGGGGGTAAGGAGTATCCCTGATCAGAAGAAGAATCAAAAGAAATGGAAACCTGATCAGAAGAATCATAATCCAGGTCTTGCCTAGGCCTTTTATCTGGAGGGGGATGGGAACCCCTAATCAAGGTAATCAAGTCTTCAGCCATCTTGAGCATCTGTTTTTTAGGCATTGAGGCCTGCATACGAGGTTCTTGGCTTTGTCTCTTTTCCTTGGGTGATGCTTTAGCCTTTACTTTTGAAAATGTTTTAACATAGAAATGCTTAGGTCTGAATACACCTTCAGAAGCCAGTACCTGCTCAGCGGCTCCGGACCCATCTGAAGGATTAATTTCCGAGGCATCAATACCTTGAGCAGCTGGCTGTGAGGCCGACTCCACCTGGGAATCCGTAGCGGCCTGGGACTCTAATGTAGTGGGTGTTAGGGGCTGCAAAAGTGCCTCACTGAGAACCGGCAGACCGGCGACTAGCTTAGGAGCTTTTTCGTCACCGGTTTTGGGCCTCGGTTGCCTTTCTCTGTCCCTTTCTTTGCACTTTTTGTAAATTCCAGTAGTCGGATGGCTATCCGACGACATTTCAGGGTAATTAAAACTTGCCAAAATATTCCTGTGCAAAACTGTATCTATGCTTAATCGTGCGTTTATTAAATCTAGCACAAAACCGACAACCAGCAACATTGTGATCAGGGCCTAGGCAAGGAATACAGTAAGAGTGAAAGTCCTTATGAGGTATTTGCTTCCCACAAGAAATACAATTATTAACTTTTTCTGACATCGGTCTGGAGCAGGAAAAGAAAAAGGTTTCCCCAACGGGGTACTTAACTTTATTGAAGACTTCGGTCTGAAATTCGAACACGAAAATCTCAGGAGGCGGCCGACCGGCACTTGCGAACTGCTTTTGCTTTGGGCACCGGGCGGCAAGATACGGCTGCATCTTTTATACCCCTGATGACCTGACATCAGGGAAAGGGCGACAGCAAACATTGCAGGGCCCTAAACTTTGGAATTCAGGCTGGCTGAGGGCACCTGCCAGCAGGATTATCCCAAATGTAATGACTGCAACAGTGAAACATGATGAACATCCTATCCCTCCAGCATGTCTTGTTCATTGTGATGACAAGGTTTAGATTCATGGAGCACGTGGCTCTGAGGGATTGGGATTTCTTTAAGTGGAGCATGTCCAACATTTAAATAATATTTAAATTATTCATAGCTGGGACCATATTATCAGTTGTAATGGCAAAACACTGATCACTCCCAGTATTAATACTACCAAGGCTGCCTTGATGCTTTATTAAGTGAGACCTAGTGTTCTGCAAGAGCTCAGTTAAGTAATCTATATGTGGAAATTCCCCTGCAATATTTAACAAAATAACCTAACTGTGCAGTCCTCTACTCTTATGATAGCATTTATAAAGCTATTATTATTATTATTATTAATTTCTCTGGCCAAATTTTACTTGAACTTAGTCTGATCACTAGCAACTTGTGCTTTGATTGACCTAAGTCTATTTGTGTTTTCCCCACTTGGTTCTTGTCAATGCTCCACTTTTTCTAAAGCTATTAATAATAGATTTAAAACAATTCTA
This sequence comes from Protopterus annectens, assembly GCF_019279795.1. Lineage (NCBI taxonomy): Eukaryota > Metazoa > Chordata > Ceratodontiformes > Protopteridae > Protopterus > Protopterus annectens. The sequence continues at coordinate 1,470,405,103 of NC_056744.1, forward strand.
CATTCCTTCAATATCTTTGTCTCTAAAGATCTCTTACCATGTAATATTTTCAACTATTCAATTGTCTATATTGAGAACTTGTAATACACCTTTTATGTTGCTTCCTTTCAACTGTTTAGCTGGCAGATCCAACACAAAACCTACAACAAAATTGTCACTGTTACTCAGAGGAGGAAAAAGCTAACAAGAAAGAATCTTAACCTCAAGTGATATATATAATATCATGTATATTTTTTTCTGTCTTGCTGGCTTCTCAACAATTGCCATTAAATTATTTTGCAATAGAAAACTTGCATTTATTAACTGATGTTTGATCTATAATTCCTCATTAAGCATCTGGTACATTAGAATTGTAAAGTATTATTCTACATTTATCATAAAGTGAACAGGTAAAAATGATTAACTTATCAAAATATTTTTCACATCTCAATGACCTGTAAATTCACACCACTGACAGCCTACTGTCTTCCAATTTTAAATTGATAAATATACAAATTCTTTTTATACTCAAATCAATGTTTTACCAAAATCATTGCATGCCTACCTTTCCCATGAATGGGATCCCTTTAACACTAGAATGCCTTCCAATTACTATATGGTATAATCCAATCATTTTTCTTTAGCTTTGTATGTGTAACAACACAGAAACAGGAAAGCAATACAATATCAAACACCTTTCAAAAGAAAATATTTATTTACTGAAATTTACGTGTTAGTTATTAGTATCCTTGCACTAGTCCTAATTAACTCTGACAATAGTTTATAGTGGTATTCAGAAAAATCTATAAGGTGTAGTAAGTAACTTTGGACATAATTCTCTTATCAAATTTGGACAAATACAGACCATCCTCTGAAAAAGAATAGTTGTGTAAAATCTTACTATAACCATAGATGTCCTTCTCTTTCATGTTGCAGTATTCTAACATGTGGGATCCTCCACCTCAGGTGACCCAAATGTCCCGCTCATATACAAAAGCTTATCCTCGGTGCTGTAAGGTGCATGGGATGTCACACGCAAGGACCATAAACCGTGCACCATAAATGTGTCACATCCACACTCAAAGTCTTCAGAAATGAATGCACCAGTCAGACGACAGTCTATGGTAAGCTGAAAGGATGCTATCCAGCAAAGGGAAAAGGTCCTAGAGGGGGGTAGGAGGGAGGGATAGGAATACTGCAATGTGGAAGAGAACGACATCTATGGTTATGGTAAGATTTTACACAACTATAATATGCCCTTCTCTTCTCATGTTGCAGTATTCTAACATGTGGGAGAGTACCAAAGCTCAGCCTGTGTTATGGGAGGTGGGAGAGGATGTAGTGTCCAAGAATCCATGGAGGATGCTTTTAGCAAATCTTGCCCTAGCCCTAGAAATGCAGTCAATTTATAACGTTTTGTAAAAGTGTGGATTGAAGACCATGTAGCTGCCTCTAAAATGGTGGCTGTACCTAGTCCTTTGAAGAATGCCCCTGAAGAGGCCACAGCTCTGGCTGAGTGGGCTTTCACTGTGTAGGGTAACTGTCTTCCATGGTAGGAGTAGCAGAAAGATATAGTTTTGGAAATCCATGCAGATATAGTTTGTTTGGATACAGCTTTCCCCAGAGCCCTGGGGTGAAAGGATACAAACAGCTGTTTGGATTTTCTGATGTCCTTAGTCTTATCTAGGTAGAATGTAAGTTGCCTGTGAACATCCAGAGAATGAAGCACTCTCTCACTGTCATTCTGTGGGGAAGGAAAGAAGGTGGTCAAATGAATAGATTGGTTTTGGGATAGTTCACTGACCAATTTAGGTATGAAGGAGGTGTTTGCATGGAAAGAGACCCTATCCTTATGAAAAATGAGGTGAGAAGGGACAGCCATGAGTGTCTGTAACTCTGACACTCTTCTGGCTGAAGTTAGGGCTACAAGAAGCACTGTTTTCCAGGTATACATCTTTAAGATAGCTGAAACTGCTGGTTCAAATGAAGCAATAGTGAGTTTCTCCAAAATAAAATTCAAATCCCAAGGAGGAGGGATGGCTTTTCTCTGAGATCTGATGTGAAGGACCCCTTTTGAAAGAGTTTCACCTCTAATCTGGATAATAATGGTGGATTAAGAGGTAAGCAGGCTGAAATAGTTGACAAATGGACTTTCACTGAAGAGTATGAACGTTCAGATTTTAGGAGCTCACACAAATAAGACAGAACTAGAGGTTTATCCGTCTGAAAGGGGTCTAGTTGCCTGTGAAGACACCATGTGGAGAACGTTTTCCATTTGGATAAATAGGATCTCCTGCTAGTGGGATTCCAGGCCTCCTGCAGAACTAATAGCACATCCTCTGAGTACAGGTGTCTGAAAGGGATAAGGTTATCACCCACAGGTTAAGTCTGAGAGTTTGCAGGTGTGGGTGGATAACAGATTCCTTCTGTTGTGTGATGAGGTCCACCTTGTGGAGTAACTTGTGGAGATTGCCTTGGCTAGTGACAAAAGAAGGGGGAACCAGTACTGCCTTGGCCAATAGGGGGTCACTAATAAGATTATTGGCTTGCCCTGCTGAATATTCAGCAAGACGTTCTGTATAAGGGGGAATGCATACAGAAACATTCACTTCCAAGAAATTGAAGGCCTCCACTCTCCAGGCTTGTGGGGAGGGGGACCTTGAGCAGAATAGCTATAGTTGTTTGTTCTGAGGAGAAGCAAACAGATCTATCGGTGGTGTACCCCACTGGTGGATTATGTCCAGGAAAACATCTCTGTGTAACATCTACTCATGATTTTGAGACGGTGATCTGCTAAGGGCATCCGCCTGCTCGTTGTCCTGTGATAGGATGTAAACTGTCTGTAGTGTTACATTGGAGTGAGTAGCCAATTTTTGGATAGCCAGTCTGCAGAGTAAGTAAGATTTAACCCCCCCCCCCTCCCTTGTTGATGTACCACATAACTGTGGTGTTGTCTGTAAGGATTTTGAGGGGACTTGGATAATATATGAGGGGAAAGAATGTGCAGTCATTTCCCTGATGTTGATATGTTTTTTTCCAAAGGCAGGGGCCCCACTGGCCCTACACCTTGAGTCCATTCATAGTGGCCCCCCACCCCATATCCAATGCATCTGTGTACATCTGTAGAACTGCAGTGAGAGGCTGAAATGAGAGTCCTGGATTCAGATGAATTTGTTGAATTCACCACCTGATTTCTTTCTTTAGACAGGGATGGAATGGTGCCTGAAATTCTAGTGGGTAGGCATGCTGGGACCAGCCATTCTTCAAATACCATTGAAACTTCCTCATGTGTAGCCTAACAACAGGCAGCATGGGGAGAGTGGCTTCCATCAGACCCAGGTGGTGAAGGATGTCCCTGGCTGAAATGCAGCTGACTAGGAACAGTTCTTGAAAGAAGTTGGTCAGTGAAGTGACCTTTTCTTGTGTAAGAAAGGCCTTCAAATCCTTCCTCATTCTGCAACCCAAGAAAATCTGGTCTTGGAAAGGAGTAAGGGAGGACTTGAGTATGTTGACTGTGAAACCCAGGCTTCCTAGGAGGGAAATGGTGAATTGAAGGTGTCTTAGCAGGGTACTTGATTCCTCTGCCTGGATGAAGAGGTCATCCAAGTATGGGAAGATTTGTATGCCTTTTGTTGTGCAAAAGGCAACTACTGGAGCTAGACATTTTGTAAATACCATTGGTGCTGTGGACAAACCAAAGGGCAAGGCAGTAAACTGAAGGTGCAAAGATGGCACAACAAAATGTAGGAATCTGTGAAAGTCTGGGTGGATGGGGATGTGAAGATATGCCTCCTTCAGGCCTAAAGTGGCAATGAAGAAACTGGGTGTCAATAGTGGAAGAAGGGTTTGAAGGGACAGCATGTGGAAGGTAGGTACATGCAGAAAGGGGTTTAGAAGAGACAAGTCCAGGATGGGTCTCCATGGGCCATTCTTTCTTGGGGCTGGGAACAGCCTAGAATAGAAGCCTTGACGTTCCTGTCCTGGGGGCAACCTTTCTATACTGCCCTGTAGGACCAGATCTTGAATCAGGGATGAGATGAATCTGTTTTTTTTGGGGGGAGGAAATACCTTTTGGAGAAGGTTTTTCTTGCCAAGTCATGAAATATCCTTTTTCCACAACTGAAAGAAGCCAGTTGTCTAATGTGATTTGTTGCCATAGGGGAAGACAGTGAGGGAGGCAGGCGGCAGAAAGGGGGAGATGGAAAGGGGTGTTTTGACAGTCATGCATTGTTAGGCCTGTCAGGAAAGGGCTGTCTTCGACCAGTTTGAAAGGAGATAGGTCTGGAAGAGGAAGGTTTCCTGACTCCTTTCCTGGACTTGGATGTAGAAGGTGCAGAGGCCTTCCTGACAAAGCTTGGCCTGGCAGGGTAGTTTCTATGAAATTTAGGTCCTGGTGAGACAAAGAGATGCTTGAGATCCTGCAGTTCCTTGCTCTTTTCCTGTAGATATTTAAACAATTCTGCTGACTGCTTTCCAAAGAGAAACTTACTGTCAAGAGGGGCACCCATAATCTTGCTTTTGAAGTCATCTGGAAGAGGCTGTAGCCTGAGCCACGAATACCTGCGAAGAACTGATGTTGATGCAGCTGACCTAGCTGATACTTCAGCAACATCATAGCTGCATTTAATGGAATGTCTAGCAACTTCTGCAGCTAAAAATAGTTTAGAGGCAACTTGAGGTTTGGCAGGAGTATCTGGAATACAGGACAACAGATTCATGGCCTAGGAAACTAGGTCTGAGGCATATTTGACCATATCAGTTTGGTCAGGGTTGAAGAGGTATAAATCTTCTTTCCTAGCCTATCCATCACTTTGCTATCTTTATCTGATGGCACTAGGGAAGAAGAAGGTAACTGTCTTGATTGTTTGTCTGACGAGACAGCAATAACTGCTGGGTCAGCCATAAGTGGTTTAATAAGGAATTTAAAGTCATTAGGATCTTTGTAGAACCTGTCTGGTCTTTTAGGGGCAGGTGGCTAAGACTCTGGAGTCTTGGAAGCTGAGGAAAATGCATCCAAGTACTCTGGGATTACTGGAGGTACAGCTGAGGGGGAAGGTGATTCCATCTGTAGAAGCTTGATGTACCTCTTCTGTACTTCTGTCATTTGTGTGGAATCCCACTTAAAATATTCCATCATTTTGGAAGTAGTCTCCCCAATGGTGATATCTTCAGGTGGGTAATCAACTTTCAAGGAATCATCATCAGAAGAGCAGTATTCCAAGGGGGAAGCCAGCTGTGATGTATAGGAGAGGGATTCATCTGAAGAAGAAGAATCACCTCATGAGACTGTGGATGTGGCAATGGACCAGCAGAAGTAGGCCTGGGGCTCAAGGTAGGAAGAGTCATAGGAGTGTGTAATGAAGTAGGCCTCAGGGCCAGGAAGGCATAAAAGAGAGCCTGGGGAAATGCCTGCCAATCAGGCATATCTTCTGGCAGGGCCGACAGGTGCTTGGACTTCTGTTTCCTTTTAAGAGAAGGAATCTTGGGTCTTGGCTGAGTAGGTGAAGGCCTATTGTCCAACATCAGCCTAGGACTAGAAGCACCTTCCTCAGTAATGAGTGGTAACAGCAGCCATTCGGGCAAATGTTGTACCCCTCCTGACATCGGAGGCTGACGTCGCTGGTACCTCCATGGATGAGCAGGCTGGGGAAACAAGGTGTCCAAGGTGGTACCCACCAGAGTTGCCAAGCCTATCGGATGCACCTCAGTCCCTAAACTGGCAGCTGGTGGGATGTCTGTACTCAGAGGCAAAGTATCTATCCTAAATACCTTGGCCTTTTTTTCGGCTGTTCTGTTGAGATGTCCAGTTCTGGACCCATACCCAAGGCAAGATGTTTGAGATGTTGGTTCTCCATGAAAAGCTTAAGCGCTGCAAGATGGTGGCTGGACAGTGTTTTTGGAACAAAAGACTGGCAGATGGAAAACGCTTTGTAGTCGTGGGAAGGCCCTATGCAAAATAAGCAAAGATCGTGGCTGTCTTTGTGCAGAATTTGATGACCTCACTTACAATTTCCCTTCCAAGATGGCATGGATGGAATCAGTTAAGTAAACATTTTACAGCAATCTAAGCTTAGCAGAGAAATTACAAAAAAATTCCACAACAGGCTAGTTATCTTATCAGATGTCACTTGCGTGGAGTAGGAGTGAGTTGACGTTTGAAATGGTCCCTAGGTGTGACATCCCACGCACCTTGCAGCAGCCAGGATAAGGTTTTGTATATGAGCCGGATGTTTGGGTCACCTGAGGTGGAGGATCCCACATGTTAGAATACTGCAACATGAGAAAAGAAGGACATCACATGGAACCTCAACCTACCCACTTTCTTATAGATGCAGTACTACTTGCATAAGAATTCACCTAGATAATATTACTGTTTGACGCAATAAATTTAGATTTTTGGTATATAATATATATAAATGATAAAAAAACCCTTGGAGGATACATAATTAATCTTTGACTGCAATATAATTTGACCCAGAAGGTTTTAATAATTTTTATACCCTTCTCTGAATATGTAACTATTTGCATTTTCAATAACATGAGCTGCATCCTTGCTCTTAGCACCTGGAGGACTCATTACTACTCTATTCAAATTGTTCCTTTGGTAAATATAGAAATCAGTTCTCCTTTATAATTGACTCTCCTATCACTGTCAAAATTCTGTCATCGGTTTGAGCAGTCTCTTTAATACCTGAGCCAGTAGTCAGTTTATCTTAAAGTCATAAAGGGAGATGCAGAAATGAATTGGTATTTTATACCTCCAATATCTGAACAGTTTCCTTCAAGTCCAAGTAAGCAGTTGTACTTACTCCTTACACTAGCACATATAAAAGTAAATAACCTACAATTCATTCTCTTTCTTTTATACCCGTTCTTTATTACTGTTACAGATGCATGTTGGTCAAGTGAGGAAATGACTGTGGGTTAATGGAAGTGCTTTGCAGTATAAATTGCATTTTGCTGAATTACTATCAGACTTGCCTATAACTAGCTAATCAACTGAACCGAAAAGTAAATACTGTATAGATTCATAGATTGTTACTAGGTTAATGACCTGGTGGGCATTTCTACACCTAGCCAAGTTTTCCCAAAAGAATAATCATGTGTTATATCCAAATAGTGGATTTGGAGCCAGGCATTTCTAAGCTACCTCTCTCCATAAGGGATATGGGTGTCAGATCCGGTGTAAATTTCTTATTCCCCAGCCACTGGTCTAGGTTGCTCTTAAACTGAGTAATAGACAAACTCAGCTTCACTTGTTTGGGAATCCTGCTCCATAGTGGGGGCAATCTCTGGGACACATCAGTTTCTCCAGCATGTTCTATTTTTAAGTCACAGACAAAATTCAAGTCCCTAGACCTTGTATTTCTGAAACGCTTTGCCTTACAAATATGTAGGAGATTCATAAGTGTGGAGTTTGCAGATGCCTTGTAAGCCAGACATAGATCACCTCTCAGCAATCTATAATAGACTGAGTAGAAGGAAAGGCTTTAAGCCACTCTGCATAAGGCAGGTTTGTTATGCCTTGTATTCTTTTTGTAAGGAACCTCTGAGGTTGCTCTAGTTGCTGCATATGCCTGGTCTGGTACATACCAACTGGAGCACTGTACTCTATGATTAGTTTGACAAGGGCATAGTACAGTGGGATAATGACATCTTTGGACCTAGATGCCATGCCCTTAATTATAAGCTGTGAAACATAAAAGGACTTCCTTATTTCTGTGGCCACATGGTAGTCAAAGATAAGGCTATTGTCTACATGCATACCCAGATCCTTGACCACTGGGTAGACAATTAGGGGCGTATTATCAGCATGGTAATTAGCTGGGTTGGTTGACTTCCCAAAGGGTAGAAAGGAATGGGCCCAGTACCCAGCCCTGTAGGACTCCGCTAGTGAATGGTCTCTGTTAGAAAAATCTATACATGCTGCTTAGAAAATATATTTACATACATGCTGCCTAGAAAAATATATTTACAATGTGTGCTGCTTAGGAAGATGTGTATTTAATCATTCAAACATATATAAGTTGTGTGATCAAATATATAGAGAAATGTGTGCCTTAGTTAGGAATAAATGTACTCAAATTCATAATAGAGAACAAAGTTTATATAATGCATTTAATTCTGTCTTACTAGAATAACAGTAGAAATAAACCTGCATATTATTGCTTGAAGCACAAGCTGCAGTGTAATTAGAAGTTTGACCTTGGCAGTTTGCAAACGCAGTCTGGCTCATGTCTTTCAAGTAAAGATTATTTTGCAAAGTTAGAAAATAATAAATCTGTTTGCATGTGTGTCCTCTTTCCTGCCTCCACCAGGAGAGTAGCCTTGTGCGCACTATCTCTGATAGTGCGCAGCTGGGAACAAGAAAGACAAAGGGAGGCATTAAGGAAGACATACATCTATTGTATTTGAACTAATCAGAGAACCTTGAATTGGCTACATCCTCAGGAGGTCATCGTGACTGACCAGCTGCTTGCAAGGCTGCAACATTCTCATGGGAAAAGGACTTTTGAAAACACAAATTCAGCACTTTTATGAATTACTATGATGTAAAGACCCTGTCACTGACCACGCCAGTGAGGTGGGCAAAACTGATAATGACATATATAAAAATGGTGTGTTCTGTCAATAAAGCAGTCAAAATCCTATACAAACTTTGTGTATGGTTTTGCCTCTAATGTACATTAGAGCTTTAAGATATCTGAGATCTCCTGCATTATTGTTTGTTATTAATTGACATTGTGTTTGAATAACTCAATGATTTTTACAGTCTGACTCTAACAAATTTATTTAACATCTTGGTCCTAATCGTGCGAATTCCCTTGGTAAGCTACAGGTCAGAATATATAGGTGGTACTGAAGTCTGCGCAGAAGAAGGAAAGACCTCCGACTGAATTGTCGTGCCCAAAGAGGCTGTCCACTTGTCTGATCTGTGGCCGAAAAGCGGAAAACTGGGTCCTAAAAAGCCTATCAAACATAAGCAGGAGGCTCGGGTAAGCAGAATTCCTCTCTTTGTTTTTGTTTTAGATCGGGGACCAGGTTACACTGTGCTATTGCTAAGGTTTGTGATAGCAGGGAGAGAGGTAGTCGAAGTATTGTATCTTGAGTCATAGATCAGGGAATAAAACAAAACAAAGTAAACAGTCATTCTAGACACTACTGTGAATACGGGGAATAAGATACCACGTGGTACAAGAGAAAGGGTTACGTAACAGTTCTGTTGTTTTTCTCTCTCTCTCTCTCTCTCTCTTTTTTTCTCTTTCAGAGACATGGGAAATGAATGCACTAAAGGGTCACGTGACCCGCCCCTAACAGAAGATGCAAAATATATGCAGTTACAGAGAGCAGATAATGTGAGATATTTTGCAACATGGGTTAACAAGTATGACTTTGATGGTAAATTGGATAAAATGTCATTAGTAAAACTTTTGAGACAGTTAAAATCTGGCAGAAGGTCAGGCAAAAAAACAACGACAGTTGGGTGTTCCTCAAGCACATAGGTGGATTGAGGAAGCAAACCGAAGGGAACAGAAAAATAAAAATGCAAAGGCATTATTTTTAGACAAAGAGGATAATAATGTAATAGTAGCATCGGTCCCTCCCCTACCACGTCCGCCGATGCCTTACTCAGAATATGAAGCGGAGGCGGGCTGACCCCCCCCCACGTTACCCAGAGACAACAGGGATATTAAGACAACCATTTGTAAGAGAACCTATCGGGACTAGATCCCGAACACGTCAAACACTTATAGATGTTCAACCAAGCGGAAATTTATTAGATGAGAGTGAGGAAATCTGTCCATTAATAGAAGTGCCAAACCCACAGGCAGGACAGGAGGGCCAGGCCTCAACTCTCTTAGTGTATAGACCATGGACACGGAAGACATCCGAAAAGCTACAGAAGGAATTCCCCATCCAAAAATTAACTTTGAGAAATTTCTACAAGATTTACAGGGTATGAGATTGAGTTACCACTTAAATGGGGAAGAGGTAGAAAGAGTAGTTAGACAAATTTTAGGTCCAGACTGGCACATGATTTGTGGCGCCTGGAATGCCCGTGATGCGCAACACAGGCCACTCCCACATAGTGACGCAGAACTAGATACTAGATTGAAAGGTCTTACAGACCGCATTACTGAAAAATGGGAACCTAGGGCAGACTGGACTTGCATTAACCAGTGTGTACAACACGATAATGAAACTGTGGATGCATACTATGGTAGATTATTAGAATGTTTTAATAACCATAGTGGCATGCCTGTTCCTGAAAATCAAAAGAATGATAGTTCATATGAACAACAATTGAAGAATGCATTTTTGAAAGGTTGTATTGCCCCTATCAATAGCTTCGTCACGAAGCACATGATAGATCACCGAACAAGTAGGCTTCAAGCCTTGTTAGAATATGCTAGACATGCCGAAAAACATTTCAACAGTAAAAAGAAAAAGAAAACGCAGGTCTTCACAGCTGAAGACGGTGCAGAAGTTTTTGTAGTACAAGCAGCCAAAAAGGGTAAGCAAAATACTCAGGGTAACAAACGCTCTGACAAAAACTCAGAAATTTATGAGAGCAGAAAGAAAAAAGGTGAGTGCTTCAATTGCGGTAAGAAGGGACATTTGGCAAGGGATTGCAGGAGCAAGGCACCTGCGGAAAAAAAGGATAAGGAAGATGAGGATTGACTATATGACAGTTATGCTGCTCAGCAGTCCCCAGGAGAGACTAATGAGCAGGGGAATGATGTAAATACCTTAGAAGAAACAGATGACATGCAACCGGATGTAGAAGTTGGGGAAAGTGAAGTTTTAGATCTGGCATTACTGAGCCTAGAGCTCTATTTAGCAGACACGAAACCGGAAGTTACACTTCTGGTAGAAGGGAGAGAAGTTAAATTTTTGTGTGATTCAGGAGCATCACGAACTTTGATACATCCTTCAAAGTTACCGGAACATTCTGAGTCACCTGATTACATATTAGTGAAAGCAGCAAACGGACAGTTGTACAGGGAACCACTTTCCCATGATATAGCAATAACTGACCCCGTCTCGGGCATGACCCAAAGAAGTAAAATAGTACTTTCTGCCAAATGCCCCATGAACTTATTAGGAAGAGATCTTATGCAACTTTTTGGCATAGCAGTAGTCCCTACCATGAACGGTATGGAGGCACAGAGACAAACTGATACTTTTGTAGTACGGTCAGAGGGTGAGGCTTATTATTGGTACAGCCAGGATCTGGTTACAACCGGTCCAGGGGCAGTAACCAAGGAACTGATGAATGTAGCCACCAGCAAGGTGCCTCCCCTCGATGTTGACCAGCAACATTTATTACATTGCACCCTATATTATTGTAGCACATCAGGACCTGATAAAGAATACGAACAAAAGTTGTTCAGGAATCCTGCAAATAGACTGATACTACGGACCCTATACTGGGACACTGAGGGCAACAGTGTAGTGAGTTGTTCGTTACCTCAGGAGTTTTTGGAATTGTACAAATCCAATAAACTGCCACATGTTAGCCTAACCAAAAAACAAGAATGTTAAGTGGGTAGACTTGGGTGACAAAGTGACAGGATGGGAGAGACTAACTGACTCAGAATTATCGGACTTAGGAGTACAGAAACAGAAACTGAACTGGTTAACGCAAGCACGCCCAGCTGTACACTTACAACAGAGTGAAGACAGCTGAATGGCGTTCTTGATAGAAGAAGAAGAAAAAGCTTTGAGTGAAATACCAAATGTTCTTTGGTCAACAGGGAAATCAGATGTAGGACTTATTCGTACAGCAGGGCCAGTAGTTATTACACCAAAATCAGCCTTTAGACCAAGGAAAAGACAATATCCTTTGAGCAAGGATGCAGAACAGGAATCAAACCTATCATAATGGCATTACTTAAAAAGGAATACTGGTGGAATCTTTAGATTCACCATGTAATACTCCTCTATTTCCTGTGAAAAAGCAAACGGGAATGGCCGGATGGTACAAGATTTACAAGCTGTAAATGATGCGGTAATACCAAGAGCACCTACGGTGCCAGACCCACATACCTTATTAAATGATTTGAAGCCGCAACAAAAATATTTCACCGTGGTAGATATTAGCAATGCATTTTTTTCAATACCTATCCACCCTGACAGCCAGCATTGGTTTGCATTTACATTTCAGGGCAAAAGGTATACGTACACCCGACTACCACAGGGATATAGTGAAAGTCCAACGATATTCGCACAAGAGATGGCTAGCAACCTGGCAGGGTTTTCCCACCAGGGGGCAGCCAAGTACTACTTTATGTAGATGACATCTTGCTTGCAGCCCCTACCCAGCAACAGTGTAGGGAAGACACAATAGCATTATTGAAATTCTTAGCCGAGCAAGGGCATAAAGTGAATAAACATAAATTACAACTTTGGAAAGAACAGGTTAAATACCTGGGATATGTGATATCCAAAGAAGGCAGAACATTAGATGAAGATCGAAAAACAGCTATTTTACAAGCACCTAGACCAACTACCAAGAAGGAAATGATGTCCTTCTTGGGAGCGACTAATTTTGTCGAAGTTGGATACAATTATGCTTTAGAAACGGCTCCATTGGCTGATTTAATATTTAAAACACCAATGGCAGCACAAAACATTACACTGGACTCCGGAAGCAGAGGCAGTTTTGCAGACTAAAACAACTGATAGTTTCATCATTAGTTTTAGGGCTTCCGAATTACCATAAGAAATTTTTCCAAACTGTAGATTGTAGGGGATATATGACGTCAGTACTGACGCAACAACATGGCGGCAAGCAACGCCCATAGCTTACTATTCATCACAGTTAGATCCGTGGCACGATCATTACCACCCTGCGTACAAGCAGTAGTCGCAGCAGCTATGGCAGTGCAAGCTTCAGCCTCAGTGGTGTTGTTTCATCCTCTCACGTTGAGAGTACCTCATGCAGTTGCGATAATTTTATTGCAAGAAAAAAATAGCATTTTTATCCCCTGCCAGACATCTTTCTTGCATGACCATACTATTGAGTCAACCCCATATGACAATTGAACGTTGTACGACATTAAATCCATCGACATTACTTCCGATTCCTGTGGATGGCATACCACACAGCTGCCTACAGGAAATGGAACAAATAACCACACCCAGACAAGATCTTACTGATGTACCTTTAGCTGACGCAGAGGTGACATTTTTGTGGATGGGTCCTGTAGACGAGGTCCTACAGGAAGAACCTAGTGGGCTATGCAGTAGTGACTGATGACGAAATCATAGAAGCACAACCCCTGCAACATAACCTGTCAGCTCAAGCAGCAGAATTGATAGCTTTGACACGTGCTTGCACTCTAGCGAAAGGCAAATGTGTTAACATATATACTGACAGTCAGTACGCTTTCTCTACGGTGCATGTCTTTGCACAACAATGGAAAAACAGGGGAATGATAACATCTACTGGCAAGCCGATTAATCATGCACAATTAATTCTGAACCTGTTAGATTCTATTCAGTTACCCACTAGAATAGCTATCTGTAAATGTGCAGCCCATACAAAACAACAAGATAGAATTTCAAAAGGAATGCGGGCTGATGCAGCTGCGAAGCAAGCTGCCTCAGATCCAGAAACTGTGCTTTTAAATGAAGAACTACAACCTTCTGAGACTCTAGATTTAGAGATGTTAAAAACAATGCAGACATTAGCTACAAAAGCAGAAAAACAGAAGTGGATAAAACGAGGAGCAATCCTTGAAGAGGGACTGTACATCTCCAAAGAGAAAAGCCCATATTGCCATCTAATTTATTTAGATATGCAGCTTTGTTGAGTCATGGGCAGAGCCATGTCTCAACAGGGGATGGTACAGTTAGTTAACAAAACATTCCAAACATATGGATTCACGAATTATACACAAAAATTTTGTGCAACATGTCATATTTGTAGCAAACATCATGCACAGGAGCATTTAAACCAAAGCGAGGAGCTTTCCAACACCACCCTATCCGTTCCATACTATTTGTATGGATTTCATAGAACTGAACAAATGTGAAGGGAAAAAATACTGTTTAGTAATCATAGATATGTTTTCAAAATGGGTAGAAGCTTTTCCAACTAGAAATCCGGATGCAGCAACAGTGGCAAAGGCCCTAGTGAAAGAAATCATTCCTAGATTTGGCATACCGGAAAGAATTTATAGTGACAATGGGACACATTTAAGTAAACCAGGCGATACAGCAGCTTGGGAGATTTTTTGGGATTTCTTTGAAAAACCATTGTGCTTATCACCCTCAGTCAGCAGGACTGGTGGAAAGGTACAATGGAATCTTGAAAAACAAGTTGAGAAAGTTAATGAGTGAGACTCAAAAGACTTGGATTTGCTGTCTGCCTTTAGCACTGCTGAGCATGAGAACTGTTCCGAATGTAAAGGGCTTGACCCCTTTTGAGATAGTGTTTGGAAGGGCATATTGTGTGCCACAATGGAAGGCCCTCATGCCTGCAGAGCTGGAGGCCGATGGCTCATTAGCTAGTTATATGAAAAGTTATTAACAAATAAGACTGTTTTGCAGTTGAACTCTTTTCAGATAAACAAGAAACAAAACCAGAAGCCGTGCTGACCCCGGGTCCTGGATTTGGCTGAAAATCATAAAGAGAAAGAACTGGGCGAGTCCAAGGTGGGAAGGTCCGTACCAGGTACTGTTGGCAACACCCACTGCAGTGAAAATCGCTGAGAGAGCATCTTGGGTTCATTTAACCCATTGCAAACCTGTTAAGAAATTTAGTTTGGACATACCACAGGAACAGGATGGCCAGAGGCAGAATGAATAAAAATGTGAAACAACCCAAGAGACACTGGTTCACTGGCCTACTGATCATACACTTAATAACTATTTTTGTAGTAACCTTTTTGTTGTTATGGTTTTTCTTGCATATAACTACAGAAGTGAAATTAATAAAACGTGATGAAGGACTGGCTATAGACTGGCACCCAAACTTTAACACATACCTGGCTATGAAACGAGTTTATGTAGAGACTATGAACGTTTCAAATTGCTGGGTCTGTACTGCAATACCCACAGCATATGGAGGACTTTTGATGTCTGCTGTCCCCTTGGGAATAAATGCAACTTGGGAAAACCTGTTATTTGACACAGGCACTGTGAGATCACAAGACAAAGTGGCATTACATTTGCCTGTTACTCAGAAAGGAATTGTTTGTTTTGTTAAAAATGATACACTCCAGGTTGGTTGGAGTAACTGTAACATAACTGTGTCTTACAAATGTTATATAAAACCTATAGACCAAGGTACTAGTTGCAGCAATTATGATTCATATTTAAGCTTGATGAAAACAACATTGAGAAATGTGCAAAAATCTCCTGAAATATATAGACAATTCTCTGTTATAGATAAGAAAATGTTTCATTCAGGGTTAACCGCATCAGTACAAAAGTAGAAAACTGTTATTTTGTTTGTGGGAAAAAGCCTATAAGTGGTTACCTGAGAATTGGTCCGGCAGTTGTTTTTGGGTTATCTGGTTCCAGCCATAAGACATACTGCAGAATTGCCCCTGGGTAAGATACGTAATGTAAGAGATATAGCTCACCAAGCTGAAAATACAGTCAGAAAACCTACTAATCCGGTGGGTAAGATTGAAGCAAGCTGGAAGGATCATTCGTCTGTGAAGGACAAAGAAAAATTGACCCATATGGACTTGAGTGACAGTGTTATATCCTGGGCTGGAATATTCCCAACCTATGGAGCAGTCAAATCGATTTGGGAACTGAGGAAATTGTCAAAACTCCTCGAAGTAATGAGCAATGCGACTTTTTCCGCTCTTGAACTTGTGACTGATGAGATGAATGCAATGAGAACAGTCGTACTACAGAACCGAATGGCTCTCGACTTCACCCTAGCGGCGAGAGGTGGTAATGCGCTTATCAAAGAAGAATGCTGTGCGTACATTCCAGACAACCAGCAT
This sequence comes from Protopterus annectens, assembly GCF_019279795.1. NCBI lineage: Eukaryota > Metazoa > Chordata > Ceratodontiformes > Protopteridae > Protopterus > Protopterus annectens. The sequence continues at coordinate 1,470,421,053 of NC_056744.1, forward strand.
GAAATTAATGATCACCTGGAGGTAATACAGCAGGTGTCAGCAATGGCAGAACCAGGCCCAAACCCACTGACGAACTTTTTCCAGAATCTGTTTGGGGGGTGGGGGTCGGTCCTTATGAACATTCTGATTGCAATTTGTGTGGTACTGCTCATAATTGGAGCATGTGTCTGCTGCGGATACCCTGTGTGAAAAAATTAGTTAAAGACTTAGTTGATGTATCAGTGACTGAAACTATGTACCAAGATATAGAATTGAATTTGTTGATACCAAGTGAAAGTCTATCTGAAATATAAAACAAATGACTTACTTAGCTGAAAGTCCTTGAAAGGAAAAGGCTAAGAAATGAACTAATACTGTTTATGTTTCAAATAGCATTAAATGCATTAAGAGGAGGGAGAATGTTAGAAAAATCTATACATGCTGCTTAGAAAATATATTTACATACATGCTGCCTAGAAAATATATTTACAATGTGTGCTGCTTAGGAAGATGTGTATTTAATCATTCAAACATATATAAGTTGTGTGATCAAATATATAGAGAAATGTGTGCCTTAGTTAGGAATAAATGTACTCAAATTCATAATAGAGAACAAAGTTTATATAATGCATTTAATTCTGTCTTACTAGAATAACAGTAGAAATAAACCTGCATATTATTGCTTGAAGCACAAGCTGCAGTGTAATTAGAAGTTTGACCTTGGCAGTTTGCAAACGCAGTCTGGCTCATGTCTTTCAAGTAAAGATTATTTTGCAAAGTTAGAAAATAATAAATCTGTTCGCATGTGTGTCCTCTTTCCTGCCTCCACCAGGAGAGTAGCCTTGTCACTATCTCTGATAGTGCAGCTGGGAACAAGAAAGACAAAGGAGGCATTAAGGAAGACATACATCTATTGTATTTGAACTAATCAGAGAACCTTGAATTGGCTACATCCTCAGGAGGTCATCGTGACTGACCAGCTGCTTGCAAGGCTGCAACATTCTCATGGGAAAAGGACTTTTTGAAAAACACAAATTCAGCACTTTTTATGAATTACTATGATGTAAAGACCCTGTCACTGACCACGCCAGTGAGGTGGGCAAAACTGATAATGACATATATAAAAATGGTGTGTTCTGTCAATAAAGCAGTCAAAATCCTATACAAACTTTGTGTATGGTTTTTTGCCTCCTAATGTACATTAGAGCTTTAAGATATCTGAGATCTCCTGCATTATTGTTTGTTATTAATTGACATTGTGTTTGAATAACTCAATGATTTTTACAGTCTGACTCTAACAAATTTATTTAACAGTCTCTCTCTTCTAGGTCCCATCAGTGAGCCAGTTGGCTATCCAGCAGGTGATAAAGGCATTTACACCTAAATTAATGAGCTTGTCTATAATTCCTGAGTGGGGTATTGTATCAAAAGCCTTGTCCAGGTCGAGGTAAGCTGCGTGCACAGTCTTACCTTTATCCATTGCTTTGCTTAACCTCTCAAAAAAAGTCCACCAGATTTAATAGGCATGACCTTCCTTTATCAAAGTCAAACTGTGATAGGTAACCTGCAAACTCTGTATCTATGGCTTCATTTATTACGTCCATGATTATTCTTTCCATGGCCTTACATATGAGGACGGTACGACTTAAGGGTCTGTAGTTTTCCAGATCAGTAGTTGGACCTCCTTTGTTCTGAGGAATGACTGTAGTCATCCTCCATTCCTTATGCACAAAACTTGACTGAAGGCTCCAGCTGAAAAATGATTCAAAGGGACCAGAGATGTCATGTTTCATGCTACTTACTAAATATCCTGGGATGTTATCGGGACCCATCGATACATTTTTTTTTGGCCTTGGAAAGTGCATTGATGACTGTTGAGAAGCAGGATACACTGGAAGCAGACCACCACGATAGATAAAAAGATTTTATTTGCAAAAGATAAGCGCTTTCGCGTACATAAAGCATGCTTCTTCAGATCCATTAATACATAGGAATAGCAAATACTATATATACATCAGAAATCTTCTTGTAATGAGCAATCAACAATCAAACAATCAGTAACTTCATTTAGTGTAACTAATTAAACATTTAAAGTGCTAATGCTTAAGTCTGCTATTCATAAAACACTAGAACAAATAACTAGATAAACCACTTGAACAAATAAACTGAGATAAATAAATAAAATAAGACGTAAAAATACATAAAAATACATAAAACTGAGCCTTCTTTCAGAAATTTCATACTTCATCTTTTGTATCTGAAGCAAATAAAAATGTGTATCAATGCATAAATAGACAAACCTAACCTAAACAATGTTGCTGTCACTGTCTAAAATCTAAAGCCTCATCCAGATCACCTAAGAAAGTTATCTCTTATGTTTATAGCATTATGTTCTTACTTATAAAAAACTTGTGAAACTTATAAAGACAAGACCTGCTTGGCTAGTCGTCACAATCAATTAGTTAAAACTTTAATCGCTATATATAAATCGTAAATACTGATCCTCTAAACTACTGTATATTAACGTCATGATATAATATCAGGTGTATAGTATATATGGCAACAATATATCATGAACTAACCAAATAATTAACTAAATAATAAAGAGTATATTACGATCATGTCCCTACTACTATCTACTCATAACGTTCAAAAATATATAACTGTATAAAAATATGTAGATATATAAATATGTATGAAAATATATATGAAATGTAAGAACAGTACTATGTAATATAACTAAATAAATAGTACTATATCAGGGATTGCCCTTCTTCTAACCATCGTGATATTTCAAAAAAGCCTAAAGCTGATGTATAAAACTGGCAAAAATTCAATATGAATTAAGTGGGTGATACATAATATAACTGAATGCTCCTTCAATTTAACGTTAATACTTAATACTTAATATCTATGTCTCTATGTGCACATGTACATAAAATCAAAGATATTTCTTTTCATGCTTCTATGATTATTCATTTAACACTACGTCTTTTCAAGGGAGCTCTAACACTCACGTATTGATTTAATCCTGGAGAATGTTGTGCCTTCAGTCTCAGGATCCAACTTAATTCCTTATTTTTCAAATCATTAAATACATCTCCTAACCTTTTACATGGTGTAATGGTCTGTAAAACTCTAAATGCAAACAAATGCCCTGAGTTGTTCATAATGTGTTTTGCTAACGCATTTTTAGGATCACATTTCTTGATGTCATAAACATGATCGTATATTCTTTCTTTTAGGTATCTGGTTGTCATGCCTACATAAAAAGCTTGGCAGATTTGACAATTAGCCAGGTATATCAAGTTTTTGTCTTCGCATGTTGCTGTTAGGCTTGGTTCAAATTTGAAGGCTAACGTAGGATGTACAAAGACTTGTTTAGTAGTAATCATTGCACACATACTGCATTTCCCACAAGGGAAAGTGCCTAATCTCTTGTTAGTATCTAATATATCTCTTTTATACTCACCCAACTGTTCTACACATAATAATCTTCTTAATTTCTTACTATTCCGATAAACAAAAGTGGGTGTGGAACCAACTATATTGACTATCTCTGAATCTGTGATGAGTATATGCCAGTTTCTAATTATTATATTCGTGATGTCCTTATTATCACTAGTAAATCTGATATTAATATTGACCTTAGATCTATCAAAAACTTTCTTACTAAATCTATGTTGTTTAGGAATGATATCACAAGACCTTCCCGTTCCTCTTGTGGGTATATAAATTTCCTTAATAGAACGTACCTTTTCTGGATTATATCCTCTGTCTATGAATAAGTTCTCTAGCAGTATACCTTGTATACGTAGTTCACTCGGTATTTTGCATAGTAATTAGCTGGGTTGGTTGACTTCCTAAAGGGTAGAAAGGAATGGGCCCAGTACCCAGCCCTGTAGGACTCCGCTAGTGAATGGTCTCTCTCTTCTAGGTCCCATCAGTGAGCCAGTTGGCTATCCAGCAGGTGATAAAGGCATTTACACCTAAATTAATGAGCTTGTTTATAATGCCTGAGTGAGGTATTGTATCAAAAGCCTTGTCCGGGTCGAGGTAAGCTGCGTGCACAGTCTTACCTTTATCCATTGCTTTGCTTTGGTTAACCTCTCAAAAAAAGTCCACCAGATTTAATAGGCATGACCTTCCTTTATCAAAGTCGAACTGTGATAGGTAAACTGCAAACTCTGTATCTATGGCTTCATTTATTACGTCCATGATTATTCTTTCCATGGCCTTACATATGAGGACGGTACGACTTAAAGGTCTGTAGTTTTCCAGATCAGTAGTTGGACCTCCTTTGTTCTGAGGAATGACTGTAGTCATCCTCCATTCCTTATGCACAAAACTTGACTGAAGGCTCCAGCTGAAAAATGATTCAAAGGGACCAGAGATGTCATGTTTCATGCTACTTACTAAATATCCTGGGATGTTATCGGGACCCATCGATACATTTTTTTTTGGCCTTGGAAAGTGCATTGATGACTGTTGCCTAGTAATGGTTGGGGAGATTGTGGTATGTGGTATTTCCTTTGGACTATCGGGGGGAGAATCTGTCAGCCAAAAGATTGGCAATGATCTCCAGTACAGTATGGGTGACACCATTCACAATACATTCTACACATTGTTATGAGTTCCCTTGAGGTTAAGGACATAGCTGTAGAAAGCTTTGTGGTTGTCCTTTACCTGAGAAGCTATTTTTTCTTCATATTTAGCCTCTGAAGTATTTATTAACTCTCTTAGCTGTCTATTTAGATTGGTCATCAGGAGGCTTTTATTATATATGGCTTAGCTCCTCCTATGCTTGGCCAAGATTTTTTTTTCTTTTGTTGTATAACTGATGGATACTGTGACTCCACCAGGGTGGCTTGTCATTTGAGTTTACCTTATTCTTAATACGAGTAGGCACAGCTTGCACTATACCACTATCAATATGGCAGTACAGAGATTTTGTAAATATCTCAGCATATGCCATGGTTTTTACTGGGTTTGGGGATGCTTGGAATTTAGCCAAGATTTTGCCCAGTAGAGAGGTTAAACTTGGAATAGCTCCTGAAGGTTTTTGATTTCACTGAATCCCAGGATTTCATTTTTATTTCAAATAATATTATCTGACGAGCGAGATATTACATTGGCTCAGGAACACTGGCTCCCCATGTCTGTAAGTACAAGGTTAAGGATGTTTGTATCTTTGGTAAGAGAATGAACCAATTGTTCCAGGATGTTGGTATTAACACAGTATGTATGTGAAACAACATAATTTCTCGTATGTATATCAGTCTTTGTCAAAAACTGTTACACTGTATTCTCATATATGTTATTTGTTTCCCCTAGGCCTGGGTGGTGGCCAAAACAGCCAAAATCAAAAGGAAAAAAAAATAAAATAAACAAACAAATAAATAAATACTAAGGTCATACAGAAACGCTAAGACCTTGTACAGAAGAAGAAACAATTTAACTCATTAACACCTATGTGGTATGGAATGTAACACCACTAGCAGGCTACACACATCTTACATTCCAGACCATTTTCTGAAAAACACACTTAAAAAGCATAAAATAAACAAATGTAAATATTTAGTGAACAGCTATCAAAACTGTACAAATAACAATGCTGTCAGTAAGAAGTATTCTTGACAGTGATAATAGTCAGTGCATTCATAATATTTTCTATAGTAATGCACAAAACCCCCAAATTATATATTTCCTAAACTTCCTCAAACCATTTTTCATATCTTGAAAACTATGCAACCTAGACATATATTGTTCAAACACTTTTGTTAACCAGACATATGCTTTAAAGTGACAACAAGAAATTCCTCTATATGTGTATGTTTATTGAGATATTTACAGAAATATGAAAACATATGCTTAACTGTATAATTAGCAATACAAATAATACTGGTTATCTCTCAAAACACGCAACATACAGTACAAATACCAAAGACAGTTTTCTAAGGTTTCACCTAATGATATGCAAGAGTTTGAGTCACTTGTTTTTTGAAGTATTAAGTACATATGGAAATATTTTCATAATTACTAACAAATAGCTAGCAATATTTCTAGTACATTGTGATATAAATCAGCATTTTCAATGAATTGCCCTGTCCCCCACATTGGTGTTTCACACCAAACATCTCAATAAAATGTAAGTCTCTCAGTTATGAAGATATGAACATAAATATAAAAATATGAATAAGTGGCAAACAAAGATTAATTTCTCCACTCCAGGACATCCTAGACTAACAGTCTTAGTGACAATTTTAATTACTCCTTGCCTTTCTTAATACTGCCTATTATTAGTCACTTAGTTGAAGAAACCATATCTCAAAAAGTGCTGAATGCCTTAAAGAGGTATGGGTGTGAACTGGAAGTGTACAAAAAAGTTATACAAGTTTGAGTGAGTTAAACCAATAACATATGCTGTCTAAAAGAAAGTAAAGTGTGTAACAGTGATTGAGTCCATTGTAATAACAAGATGGTTATCTTTCATACTGCATCTTGACAAATGCAGAATAAAATGTGTGAAGATGGCCTATGAAGTGTACAACACACAAATGCATCACTAACAAAATTCAAAATTACACAAATTGCTAAATGTCAATGTTCACAACTATAACTCTTGTGCCAAATGAAAACTGTTGTAGTCTGATACAACCAGATGAACTTGGAATTTTTTGACTGTGAAAATATCACAGTCTGTTCACAATTATGCACCTTGCAGCTGCAGTCTGCATAACTGACTACAAAACGAATAATATTAAAAACAGAAATAACATTAAATAAAAATGCATGAAATGAGGCCTCAAATATGCCATCATGTTTCTCAGGTTCACAGAAACAGGTTTCTTTTGCTCTATGTAATAGTTATTAAGTACAGTGCACAATGTACATACTTGGCCAAATGGAGGGTATGCTGAAAAGTATAAACAACAGCTCTCAAATTGTTATCACACCTGAGAGAGGTAAAGCCAAAACTAATCCCAGGCAAATCCCTCAAATCAGAGGCAATTTTTAAAAATTGATATTGCTCACTAGGGAAGTACACTACATAATTTATTTATTTGTATCCATTTTAAGTGCAATAACTGTCCAAATGTAGCTAATATATTTTGCACTGTCATCCTGAAAGCTGCATCACAAAAGCACACATTTCATGAGAGATAAAACAAAATTCTGAGTAAAAAAATAGGGACATTTTTGAGAGCTACATTGGAAACTACTTTGTCATGATGTAAAGAAAACTTCATCGATCTTTACAGTTTCCAAAATTGCAGTATTCATTTATTCATTATTTATTTTTTTTATTTTTCATTTCTTTACCAGGAAAGTCTGTCTGGGTAAAGCAAGCTTCTTTTCAGCAGATCCCCGGGGACAAAATCTCACTACAAATAATAGCAGAAGTACATATACAACACACAGCACACTAGGGTAACATTTAGCAACATTACATACAAAGTGCCAAGAGAACAATTTACAGCAGTACTATACAATCTACAGAACACTTCAGTAAGGATTAGTAGCATTACATATAAGATAAATAAAGCAGATATTTATGAAATAGATAAGTACTTTTTGTAGCAACATAACATTGGGTACATTATATTAGATTATATATAATCCTGTGCATTTGTCATAAGATGAGTAAAAAACAGAAAAATAAGACAGAAGAGATAGTCAACCATAGATATATATATATATATATATATATATATATATATATATATATATACATACACACACACACACACATGTATATGCATATATATATATATATATATATATATATATATATATATATATATACATATATATATATATATATATATATATATATATATATACATAGATATATATATGTGTGTGTGTGTATATATATACTATCCCACACTATAGCCAAACTATGAAACAATCTACCCACACCACTATGTAATATACCTAACCACAACAATTTCAAATCCATGCTTCTCTCCCATCTCTCCTCCAAATGGGAATGTCCTTCACATGCTCCCACCTAAAACTCCCACACTACTAACTCCTCACCAAAACCATAATTTCTTTGCCTACTTTAACTTAATTCAGAGATCTTGCTCAGAACATCTTTTTGTAAATCTTTTGCATGCATGCCTCTGGCCTACCTTACTCACATTCTCAAACTATCATTGTTTTTCTTATCCATTGTACCCATAATATTGTTTTCCTCTGTAATATTGTTAATTTGTCTCTATTCGTATGTATTTGTATGTCTGTTTGGGGCTTTTCCCCTCGGGTCTCCACTGAAAAAGGGTAAGTCTTACCCAGCTGGACCAACCCGGTTAACAAATGCAAAAAAAAAAAATATATATATATATATATATATATATATATGTGTGTGTGTGTGTGTGTGTGTGTGTGTGTGTGTGTGTGTGTGTGTGTGTGTGTGTGTGTGTGTGTGTGTGTATATATATATATATATATATATATATATATATATATATATATATATATATATATATATATATATATATATATATATATATATATATCTAGAGAGAGAGAGAGATACACAATACAATGCAGTAATATATGGAGTATAGCTTACTAGAAGCAAATTTTGCTATTTTAGTACATCACTGCTCTACTTTAGTTGCCAGGGTAGATAGGAGGTTGGTGAAAATAGCAGAGGCATACAGAAGTGCAGGCAGCAGGTAGGTATATGCAAATGTTATCTGTCTGCTTTCAGTCAAATATTGTTTGGCTCTATATAGCAGACTTAGCTTCTGATATGTTTTTTTTTTTTTTTTGATTGCTCATTGGATGTGGAGATTGAATGTCATAGTGTCATCTACAACCCCAAGTAATTTTGTATGGAAACTACCTCAATATTTGTGTTATTTGCAGAGGTGATTTGAAAGTCAGCTCTGAATTCAGTATGAGACTTATCAGTGAAAAGGAAAAATTTTACCTTTTAGTACTGGTCTGATTTTGCTAGCTATTTGTTTATAGAGGAGAATGAATTTTGTGTGAGCTGTTGAAGAACTGGATTTTGTCAGGAGCAGATAAGCATTGCGTCACTGACATACTGGACTACTTTGGCACATTTTGAGGCACTGTGTAAATTATTGACAAATATATTAAACAAAAGTGGTCCTGGTAATGAGGCTTGGTGATCACCGACAGAGACTGTTAAAAAGGTTGCAATGCTAGATTGCCACTTAACAGCTTGGAATCTGTCAGGCAGATAGCTTAGATATCAGAGAGAGAGAGTGGAACAGGGCAGATCAAGGGACACTAGCTGACTGATTTTACTATGAGAGACAGCATCAGTAGCTTTAGACAGGTCCAAGAAGAGGGCATACTGCACACTGCCTGGATTGTGGCTATGATGAATACTTTTAGAGAAGTCTAATACTGCAGTAGTGGTACTGAGCTTTGGTCTAAAGCTGTGCTAAGTGGGACAGAGGAGGATACTTGTAAAAATGTAGTTAAGGATTAGAGAATGGAAGCATTTTTCTATGATGTTTATGCGAGGATATGCCTATAGGTCTGTAGCTGGAAAGATCATTCACACTTCCCCTTTGTGCAGTGATGCAATGAATGATTTACTTCAATGGCAGAGAATTAAGACTGTTGAGTGCATCTTATAGGTTCATATGTTGGTACTAGGCTATCAGCCCTAGGGCCTATACAAGCCTAGCCATAACAATTCCCTCGCTATTTCTTCCCACACTATTTACTTCCCTGTTAATGAAAACAGAGACGGACAGACAGATAGCAATCCAGCCTTTGATCATCATGTGTTTACAGTGGTGAAGAATAATTCTATGTTGTGCAACTTATAAACAAAGGTATGACATCTAAGTCCAAGGAAGTCATTGTTCCACTGTGTTCAGCATTCATCAGACCTGTCATTGAGTACAATGCCCCCTTTGGTAGGTACCTAACCAGGCACATCCAACAACTGGAATGTCCACAGAGGTTCCTCACTAAAAGAATACAGGGCATAAGTAATATGTCCTATGCAGACTGCCTCAAGGCCCTATCCCTGTATTCTGTCTCCTACAGGCTTTTGAGGGGAGATCTATGCCTGGCATACAGGGCATTGTCAGACCCCACTCTGATGGACCTCCTGCATATCCACAAAACAGACAATACCAGAATTACCTGTTCTAAAGACTTAAACCTTGCCTGTGATATAAATAGGACCTGCTGGAGAGATAGGTATGTATCCCAGAGACTACCCCGTCTATGGAATAGGCTCCCCATCCATGTGAAGCAGAGTTCCTCCCAAATTCAATTCAAGTGCAATTGGACAATTGGATGGGAAACCGGAAATTCATCCCTGATTTGTTATCTATGTCTCTGATGTAAACAGGTAACCTGTAAACAGGTTCATCTCCCAGGCCCATGCTTATACTTATCAAGGGTATCAGAACTTGCCAGAGATTTCGGATGCATGGCTATGCTTAAAAAGGCCTTTGTGGTCGTTAGCCTAGTAAACATGTACGCAATGGCCTCTGCTGTGATTTTCCGATATTCAGCAGGTTATCTGGGCAGTAGTGACAGGTTTTAATTTTTGGAGGTGCTTTTTAATGACAGAGGTTGAACAGTGTTGGTACAGAAAGTGTTCTGGCTATACTGACTTGAATGTTTAGCTGGGGTGAATGGTTAGTGTCTATTAAGCAGTGATTTAATGGTGTAGATGGACCAATATTGTCTGGATGCATGTCTGGGTAAGGATGGGACTCTATTCTACCGGAAGATAAAAGTTTTTTGATGAAGCTCCAGAAAGTAACAGGATTTTATTTTATGCTTGTAGGCTGAAACAGTGATTTATTTTATCATTTTTTTACACTTTATTTTAGTTTGATTGTGAAGGTGTCTGAAGTTTTGGAGATTTTGTTCAGTTTCTTAACTTGACATGTTTTCCCATGTCTTATCCCTATCCTGCATTAGTTTTTTGGTTATTGCAGATAGTCAGGGGGCAGGGTTTTGTTTGACCCTCTTTTTCCGTATGGGTACCACTTTGTTTAGAATATTAAATAGCTGGACTGCATTGTCTATGGGAGTGGTTTTGATAGTACTCCAGTTTACAGAAGAAAGAATGGTTAAGAAAGTTTCTTTATTAAAGATTCTTACATTTCATACTTCTTTAAAATGGTATTTCTTTGGTTGAGGAGTTGCACATCTAAGAGCAAGGATTGGTAGATGGCCACTAAATCTATCTGATAAGGTGCCTGAAGATTACATTTCATCAGGTTTGTTTCTTAGAAACCAGTCTAGTATGTTTGTCTTACTCAAGTAGCTTTTCATTTAGTACAACATCTTATTTACACTCCAGTATACATTTATAGCAGCAGTTACTATCCTTCTAAGCAAATTATAAGAAGCTGTCTGTAGACTCTCTATATACATGGCATCTACTATATGGCCTTTTGGTTAATCGTAGTTGACTGATTCAGTGAATGCGTTCCAAATGAACATCTGCTATACCAATGACACTTTGTTTCCTCCCAAAGTTATGAAAATATCAGAAGGAAGAGTTATAAATCTATTATCTTCTTTAAGACTGTCAACTTTATAACAAATACTTGTTGAGTGAGTCTGCTGAAGATGGGGCTTGTTCACTGCTACTGTATTTCTGAGGTGGGACTTCCTGGACAGAGGTTAGTTTCTTGTGAAGGTGTGTTTTATAGGCAGGAAAGTGTCTCTTCACAGGATAAAACTGGGTGTTGATGAACATCATAGAATTATCCTGTAATTTTGTATTTTTCTTGTAACATTTAAAGATTTTCTGAGACTGGCTGACCACTATCCTTTGACAACTTCTGTATCTCAGAATTTACCAAGTTTATTTTCTAATGCTACCCTATAAAAGCAGTTCTATTAATTACATCTACTGAACTGCAAGATTATTATAAAGTGTGTGCTCTTATTGCTCTTATTTTGTGCTAATTTTTGTTGAATGCTGCAAGTTATCATTCTCTTTTGAATCTAGTACAGGCTGTATAATGTTCTGAATTTGCCCTAAAATTATACTTTACTAAGAAATCACATGGGACAAGTAAATCATAACTCAGCTGCCAGTGTACCAGTAATGTACATCTCTTTCCAAATTTACAGGATCAGCTTTAAATTTTAGTAAACTTTCCTTTGAATGCTTATATGCTCTTTTGGAAAACTTATGAGATGTAGCCTGCATACTTAAGTACAAATAATTATTAATAAATACTTACCTCAAAAGTATTGAGCATTTTAAATTAAGCATTTCAGTGTACGATTTATTAACTGAAAATAATTTGGTAGAAGGCCAATTAAACAGTTCTTACACATTGTTAGTGATTCATTAAAAATGGCCATGAATCAATGAAACTGTCATTGTTTGAAAAGTATGCAGAATGCAAGAAGTTAACAGATATTCATCAGTAGAAAATTCAGATGGTACACACACACACACACACACACATACATAATATATATATATATATATATATATATATATATATATATATATATATATATGGGTGAAACAAATCCAACTTACCCGAGCTGATTCCACCGAATCCCCTTCATAACTAAAGCATGGACTGACAAATTCCTTTCCCTGCAAAAGGAACCACTTGGCTACTATGGTGAACTGTGCCCTCCCTTCCATTTAGTGTGACCTTGGAGTTGATATATTTAAGTAGGGGGATGTGGGGGGTGCAGCCCCCCACTTTGGTGGGCTTAGTTTTTATCCATTTCAGTTCATTATCATGGTGGTAAAGTTGTTCACAGGGGAAGGAATTTGACAGTCTGTGCAATCATTATGAAAAGGTTTCGGTGGAATCCGCTCAGGTAATTTAGATTTGTTTAAACATACTTTCATTTAAACGAAGCAGATCCATATATATATATATATATATATATATATATATATATATATATATATATATATATATATATATATATGCACACGTATGTGTGTGTGTGTGTGTGTGTGTGGGGAGGGAGGTGTTGGTGGCTTCCCCCAACTTCAGATGGTACACAGGACTTGTCCCACCTGCAAAAGTCAAGTTTAAAGGAGAAAAGCAATGTTTCATATTTAATCTTCTCATACAGTTTTGGACTTCTTTTTTTCTCTCTCTTGGCACTCGGTATTACAAGTGATGACTTTTCAGTATGGAGCCAAGTAGGATACATTCAGGCAGACTGCGGAGGAGAAAAAAGTGGCACAAGGAAAAGCCTCAGAAAATAAAGATGTTTGGGATCACAGGAAAGTAAGACGACATCAAAAGTATATTTTCAGAGATCATCAATTTACTCCATTACAGCTCTGCATATGTAATGTGCATTTTGTGGGCTTTTTCTATATCCATTCCTAACTACACACAGCAGCTGCCTGCATGCACTTGATATCCCAATTACTGGGAGGCTTCTCTGACTTCCAGCATTCTGTAGGATATGCCACCAATGAAATATCTGTCACTTCACAGCCCTGGATCTCATTAAAAGTAAAGGTTTTGTTGTGGTAATATTACAGTTAGATTGAATATACTGATGGAAGTGCACCTGAACAGAATAAAAATATTCCCACCCTCAAATGATAGAGGAAGACTCCTCTTATGGTTTTATTTTTTCCCTTGGGCATTAGGAGATGCCATTAGAAGTCTGCATGTTGTCAGCCTAAAGGCAGACACACACATGCCTGTTGTTGCTGCAAAGTGGCACTACATATATCTATGTCTCCAGAAGCTTGCAATCAAAGGGGAGGAGAGCATGGGAGAGGTGAAACTTCAGTGAATCATGGTATCATGCTCTTCTGATATTATGGTTGTAGGCTCCTTCGTAATTGTACAATCCAGTCAGTACCTCTTTCATCTCCAGCATTACTATGTGGTATCTCACATGTAGGCGCTGCATAAGTGCTTGCTTTATTTTAAGACTGAAACACCAGCTCTGGTGGAGCTTCTCTTACTACATTAGAGACACATTATAAGCTAAAGTCTGACGACAGACCATCACCGAAGTGCACTTTCTTTCATGGAACCTGTAGAAGCTCTTATTGCTAGAATTTTTTAAATGTGGTTCCTTATTTTTGTGAGCACTTTCAGCCTTTTTTTCTAAAAGACCTTGTGACAAAGTGCTACTTACAGATACAGTTTTTGACTAAATAAATCACTTTACTCAGTTAAAATTCAACTGGATTTGTAAGACAAAAAGAAAAACATACACTTCATTTCTGCCACTGAATAGTAATTAGAAAGGAACCAGTTTCACTTCAGCCTTTGTATGCCAAACAGAAAAAAATGTAGTTAACTCTGATTGACTGAACACAAATACACTTCCTTATTTAGCTTAGTTCATTACAACATTTTTTACTGAAATGATCAAGAAAGGGAAAGTAAATTGTAGGGAGTTTTTCTGTAACCAGACATATAGTCTTCAGGCATTTCATAGTACGTCCACTCCCTCTTAAGGTTAAATGGGAGAAAAAGAATGAACAAAACTTTTTAGCAGACAGCAGCCTTCTACTATTCACAGAATTTAAAACGTTAGTAGCCCAATTCATTGTTTTGCACCAGCTGTACCTCCAGAATGTACAAACTCCACAGATTGACATCTACTTTACTCCACAATAGTAAAAAAGTCATTCTAGAACACAAAATAAAAATAGGGACCCCTCTGACCCCATGGGTTATCAGAAATCGATACTCTTATCACTATACTACACAGCCATTACTTCCAGACGGTGCATACACATGATTTTTGACACTTCATCTTACTTCTTACACTTTTGGTCACTGACATATACCCCGTAGTTCCCATTGGAGTTTAAATATTTAGATTGCTTCCAGCAAGTTTCTGGATATGCCCTTTTACCCTCTCAAACCTACTGAAGAACCACTGCAACTATTATAAAACTTTTTAAAAGGAAATAAGTTCATTTTAGTGTACAGATGATGACAGACACTCTAGTAGTTTGCCCCATATTTATCTGTGGTTACAATGCATTCCCTGTGTTTGTGTGTGCTCTGTCACAGTTGCTTCCTTTCCCCCCTTTTCTTGACTGCTTCAAGTGACATATTTTGCCTTTATGTTTTATTTCTTTTTTTACTCTTAAAGTTGCAGACACTTTCTGTTAACTAAGAATTAAGTCTTAGATCCTTTAAATATGTCAGTGTTACTGTCTCTTTAAATAAAGAATGTTCAAAGTGGCCCTAAGCAGCACAAGCTAGAAAAGTTTTCAGTGCTATTTGGCTACCAAACCATACCTGCTCATGTAGTTTGGTGGTGCAGATATACTTTAGCTCTTCTAGCAATTCCTTGAATTTATCTTCAGTATCAGCTGGAGATGAACATATGCTGTTGGACTGACCAAGGATGGTAGTCTAATACTTTGCAGCTAAAACTTTCCTTTGGCATGTGTACAATGTTATTAACAGCTACTAGACCTCATACAAGGTATCTACCAGCTAATCTCCATGACTTTAAGGTCCAAAATACCCTGCTCCCATACTACAGCTCAACCATTCTCTTAACAGAATGGACATTTTGGCCTATCTGCCTCTAAAGGCAGTACATCCCATCTCTTTCCTGCCCTGAGATGGAAAAATGCTTCTCAACTTAATGTTCATTTTATCAACTTTTATTAATATTTTTTGTATTTCTAGTCATTTGGTCATGTGTGAAAAAAGAGATGTCTAATGAAACTGTTCTTAAACTTTTGTATATTCAAATTAAATATTTTCTTAACATTCTGTAGCCGACTGAATAGAGTTTTGTTTTCTTTAATGTTTCTTCATAAGATAATTGATTAATCCCTAACTCTCCAAGTAAAAAAATGCATTCTTTCCAATTTCACAATAACAAATCAAGAGTAGACATAAAAAAAAAAAAATCAAACTCCATAACTTGTCTAATTATGAATTTATAATTCTCCTCAAAACCTTAAAGTCCTTAAATGAAATATTTTAATAAAACATTTAATGTAATATATGATTTTCTAATTGTGTTGCTTGCATGACCTCTAAATTCAAATTTTCAGCTACCATTATACCATAATCTTCAAATTCCACACATTTATTAAAATAGAATCTAAGGAATATGGGTATCCCAAAGTAGTTTTACCTAGATGAAGGAGTTTACATTTATTGATACTAAATTCACCTCTATAATTTTGCCCAATGGATTAGTTTAACTAGCTTTGTAACAACCATTTATTGGGTAAAGAAAATGCAAATCCTGTTATTTTTCACATCATCTGCAAATGTATCAATCCTGTAGTTTCTCACCTTTGGAAAATAAGACATGAAAACAAGAAATAAAAACAGGCCCAATACCAAGCCTTGTGGATCTCCCCTAGTGATGTTATATTAATAAAATGTGAAACTCTGTACATAAACCTTAGCTGTTCTACCACTAACTGGCTGCCACTCAATTTAATATGGAGTGGTGGAAAATAAGAAGTTATGTCTTACCATAACGATCCATGTGAATTGTTCATCTCGCCTTTGTTCTTACAGTCGGCCGCATCACTAGCTCGCATCTTCGAGAAAGCTCGAGGCACAGTAATATCCCATGATCCTCCGGTGCTAACCCTCAGATCTAGTTTGCTATACCAGAAGAATCCCTCTTAGAAATGTGCCTAAAACACTTTTGAACAGATACTACAGATTGTCTGGAACCCTACTGCCAGGTAGAGGATAAAAGATGCCATTACTGATGTTAATAACATGCCAACCATACCTAGAAAAGGTTGAAAAGGGATCTAATTGAAAACCGTTCTCCCAGACCGTAGGACGGGGGATGGAGGGGGGGAATGTAAGAACAAAGGCGAGATGAACAATTCACATGGATCGTTATGGTAAGACATAACTTCTTAATGTGAAATTGTTCAATATCGCCGTTTGTTCTTACACACGGGTAGCGTCCCTAGCTCCTTTTTCCCGGGTGGCTCAAGGGAGAACATTCCTGAGTACAGTGGAACCAAACGTCGCCCTGTCCCTGGAGCTCTTGTCTAGCTTGTAGTGGGCGATAAAGGTATGTGGTTTTGCCCAAGTTGCCGCTGCACAAATGGTATCTAAGGGCAAATGAGCGGTATGGGCTGAAGAGGTAGCAATCGCCCTTGTAGAATGAGCTCTGGGTTTGAAAGGGAGTTGCTGTTTGGATTCAGCATATACAAAATTTATGCAATCTGAGAGCCATTTGGATAAGGTAACCTTCGTTACTGCCTGTCCTTTTCTTTGGTCAGCATATGAGACAAATAGTTGATCTGACTTTCTGTACTCTTTTGTCCTATGTAAGTAAAATCTTAGTTGTCTGTGAACGTCCAACTTGTGCAATGTGTATTCCAGCTTATTGGAATGATTTTTAAAGAAGGTAGGCAGTTCAATAGATTGATTGATGTTCTCAATCGAACAAACCTTCAGAAGGAAGGACGGATTGGTGCGCAAGGTTACTCTATCCAGATGAAAAATCATGTACGGGGGTCGGATAGACAGAGCCTGTAACTCTGAAACTCTTCTGGCGGAAGTGATGGCAACCAGGAAAAGTGTTTTCCACGAAAGAAATTTTAATGGAGTTGTGGTTGCTGGTTCAAAAGGGGGCAACATGAGTTGTGACAGCATGAGATTAAGATTCCAAGGTGCTATTGGATTACAAAAAGGGGGACGGAGATGAAAAGTACCTTTCATGAAGGCTTTACAAAGCCTGTGGGACATAAGAGAACCATCCTTACGGCCAATATGAAAATTGGATATAGCGGCCAGTTGAACCCTTATAGTGGATGTTGATGCTCCTTCTTGAAAAAGTGAGGTGAGGAAATCTAGTATGTTGTGTACTGGGGCCTCGAATGGATCTATACCTTGTTTGGAGGCCCAGTGCACAAAACGGTTCCATTTGCTGATGTACAATTTTCTTGTAGATGGTTTGTGAGAAGATACAATAATTTGTTGTACTGCAGGAGATAGTAACTCTGACCTGGCTAAGATGGGAAGCGGAGCAGCCAAGCTGTCAGTTTGAGGGACTTGAGGAAGGTGTGAGGAACTCCCGACGAATGTGTCAACAGGTCTGGCTCCGGGTCCAGTATCCATGGTTCTTCCACTTGATGGGATTGAAGGAAAGGAAACCAGATTTGTCGAGGCCAGAATGGGGCTATCAGTATTATGGTCCTGTCCAGATGTTTGGCTTTCTGCAAAAACCTGGGAATTAGTGGAACAGGAGGAAAAGCGTAAAGGAGACCCGGGAGCCAATCGTATACCAGTGCGTCCCTGGGGATACCCCCTGTGGGGGGGGGGGTAACAGGGCAAAGTAGCTTCTGCATTTGGCATTCAAAGGGGATGCAAACAGGTCGCAGCAAGGCTGGCCCCATCTGCGGAAGATCTCTTCCGCCACTTGAGATTTGAGGGACCACTCGTGAGGGAACAGGATGGCTCTGCTCAACCTGTTCGCGATTACATTGGAAGTCCCCGAGATGTGCGTTGCTATCAGAAAGCGTCCAGTGGACTTTGCCCATTGCCAAATTCTGAGGGCCTCTCTGCATAACGGGTAAGATCTGGTTCCACCTTGCTTGTTTATGTACCAGACCACTGACATGTTGTCTGTCTGAACTGTCACTGTTCCCCGAGGTAAGGGCTTGTGAAAGTATTGCAATACTAGAAACACTGCCCTCAGCTCTAGAACATTGATGTGCAGATTGTACTCCAAGTTGGACCATTGACCTTGGACTGTTTGTCCCTGAAAGAATCCCCCCCACCCTATCAGGGAAGCGTCCGTGGTTAGAGTTGCTACCGGACTGGGTAATACAAAGGGTCATCCTAGTGTTAGCTCTTGACTGTGTATCCACCACAAGAGATCCTTCTTGCAATAATTCGTGATCAAGATTTCGTGAGACAGTGGAAGTTGTAGATACGACCACTGGGTGAATAGCATCCATTGAAGGATCCTCATGTGCATCCTGCCTAAAGGAACTACAAGAAGGGATGCTGCCATCAAGCCTAGCACTCTTAATACTTGTCATGCAGGGACTCTGTTGTTGTGAAGAAGGAGCAAAATTTGATGCCTGAGGTCTGATACTCTTGATGGGGGGAGAGTAACTTGAGCCAGGAAAGTGTCTAGCTGTGCTCCTATAAATAAGATACGCTGTGACGGCGATAAGACAGATTTTCCAAAATTCACCGTTATGCCTAGTGAAGAGCAAAGACTGATGGTGTAGGCCCTGGCTTGTAGAAGACGACACTTGGTGGTGGCGGAAAGGAGCCAGTCGTCTAGATAAGGAAACACCCGGAATCCCTTTCGTCTCAAGTGAGACGCTACTACTGCCATGCATTTGGTAAACACCCTGGGGGCTGAGGTGAGACCAAAGGGCAGAGCGCGAAACTGGAAATGACTGGCTCCCAGCCGGAAGCGCAAGTGATCTCTGGACGCCCTGGCCATTTTGATATGGTAGTACGCGTCTTTGAGATCTATAGAGCACATTCAGTTGCTCTTTTGCAGAAAAGGGAGGATTGACTGAAGCGTGACCATGTGGAACTTTTCCTTTTTCACAAAGGTATTTAACTTGCTGAGGTCTAAAATTGGCCTCCAGTCCCCTGTTTTCTTTGGAACTAAAAAGAACCTTGAGTAAGTTCCGGATCCTATTTGGTCCGCTGGGACTGGTTGGATGACTCTGTTTTCGAGCAACCTTCCTATCTCTATGGTTGCTTGGTCTCACAGACTGGGTGGAACATCTGGGAGTTTTTTGGAGTTTTGTGGTATTTTTATGAAGGGGATGTTGTAGCCTCTGGTAACTATGCTTTTTACCCAGTAATCTGATGTAAGATTTAGCCAGGCCTCTGGGTATAAAGCCAAGTGACCCCCGACTGCCTCCAGAGTAGGACAGTCGGGCCTGCACTCAGGAGTGCTGGAAGGGTTTTCCAGAGAAGGCCTCTCTGTCACCCTGATTTTGCGGACCCCCCCTGCCGGCTGGGCGGCGTCTTCTGTTTCTTCCCCCCTTCTGCCTCTGGAGGGGGCGTCACTTTGGGTGTGTTGAAAAGATCCCCGAGTCTTTCGGAACCACATCTTTCCTCCTCGTTGCCCTTTAGGGTAGGGTCTAGATGGAACGGAAAAACGGACCCCTACGGCAGACAGGGCCTTCCCTTCTTGTTCACACCTCATGAGAGTCTCCTTTACTTTGGGCCCAAACAGGGAGGCACCATCAAAGGGGGCATTGGCAAAGGAAGACTTAAAGGCTTCCACAAAGGAGCATAAGCGCAACCAGGATTGTCTTCTCAGGGTAATCACTGAAGCTGCCGGTCTACTCGATCCTTCGGTTGCGTATGAAATCAGCCTTATGGACGAGTTGACTATGGAATTTAGGGTGTTAAGTTGTGCTGTCACTTTCTCGGCGACAGCAGCATCTGTGTGTCCCTGGAGAGTATCCCCTAATTCCTTAATGAGATCTCTTTGTAAACGCGTGAAATGCGTAAGGTAGTTGAGCGATCAGATGGAAAAAGTTGCCGAACTAAATATGCGCTTCCCATATCTGTCCATTGTCCTAGAATCCTTATTAGGAGGATGGACAGAGGAAGATGATTCAGACATCTCTTTCTTAGTGGCCGCCGCCACCACCATAGTGTCTACGGGAACTCCTTTTCTAAGATAGGCTTTATCTTGGGGAGCTGTCATGTATTTGTTGGGTTTATGAGGGACTGGTTCCACTGTATCAGGTGTTTCCCAAGCCCTCCGAGCTACTAGATCCATGAGATCGTCAAAGGGTGGAGTCACCCAGGAGGTAGAAGGTTGAGTCCCAAACGCCTTCAGTAAAACCGATTCATCCGCAGAAGGGGTAAGGGTTTGCCAGTCCCCTCTTTGCTTCAGGATTTCCAAAATGTCTGCTAACGAGACATCCTCAGAGGTGGACTGTGGGGACCCTTCTGTTTCATCTAAATCGGTATCAGATGTAAGAGATTCCTGTGGGGAATCTATGTGCTTCCTCTTGCACAGTCATTTCCTCAGAACATCCTCAGCGGGAGCTTCTGGGGATGCATCTGAGGAACCAGAGTCTCCCTGTGGGGACTTCTGAGGCATTGGGTCTCGACGCTTGGTAGGTACCGAAGGCACAGAAGCAGAACGCGGACCTTTTGGGGAAGGAGATAAAGATACTGATGAAGTATGTGTCTGATCTGACAAGACCTTCCTCATGATGTCAAAGGCACCGGTGCCCCGACCCGAAGATCCGACCCGATCCGAAGAAGGAGGTCGTTTCTCCGGAATCGGAACCACGGGCTCCGACACCGAGGACGGATCTGAACTGATCTGAGCTGAGGCACCGAGAGGAAGAGTCGGAACCGAAATCTCGGTTCGACTATCCCCCGCAGAACCCAGGAAAGATGTTTGGCTCCGAGACTCTCCAGCTGGTTCCGAAGGAGTCGAGGTCAACGGAGCCGATAGCACTACTGGAGGCTTCGGCACCGAGGGCTCTACAATCATCGGTTCTTCGACTCCTAACACCGATGACTCGACGGGTCTCGGAGGAGTAAGTGCCGGGGGAACTGGAATAGCTTCGAGTTTCGAAACGAGCTGGGACGAAACCTCTATTAATTTTGACAAAGCCGAGTTCTCCATAAGCTTCTGTACCACTCGGTCCACATCGGAGTCGGAAAGTGGCCTCGAAGAATGGGTCGAAGGGATCGAAGCCGTCACCGAACGAAGGATAGTAGACGGTGGTACCTCTGATACCGGCTCCAAGACCTGAGCCTTGTGCAGAGATAAAGACTCGACACCCGGCACCGAAGTCATAGGAGCCGGTGTCCGAATCTGAAAAGAGGTGCTCGGAGCCGATGACTTGGGCTCCGACACTCTTGAAGACTTCGACCCCTTCGAAGACTTTGAAATCTGTTCAGCCTTGTCCAGGGCCTCCTGAAACTCAGGTTTGATCAAACCTCTGTCCACCAACTTCCTGCGTCTTTCCAGCATGACCCTCCCACTAAAGGAATGACAGATGGAACAGTCTTCCTGCAAGTGGAGAGGGCCAAGACAGTAGACGCAGGATGAATGGTTGTCAGTAATGGACATCTTCTGTCCACACTGACACCTTTTAAAACCACTTTTGGTCTTTTCTGACATTTTTTTAACTAGAAAAAAGACAGCACTAGATAGAAAAAAATTTCTACACTACAATATAAGAGATATATATATAAATGTAAAACGCACCACAGCACACTAAGATATATATATATATTTTTGTGAAAAAATAGAAAAAGTTAACTTTTTAAATACTGTAAATTCTTACAGACAAAAACGGCCTAAGGCCCTTACTAAGAATTTTAAGGTAACAAACTACCTAAACTAGTCAAACAACTACTATATAATAAATCTATCAAATGCCAAGATAAAGATTATAAGAAATATAAAAAATTATCAGTATATAACAAGAAAAAATAGTAAAATTTCTACTGGCCCGAGCCTCTCGATGCGATCTGCTGCTAGCGGCAAACTAGATCAGAGGGTTAGCACCGGAGGATCATGGGATATTACTGTGCCTTGAGCTTTCTCGAAGATGTGAGCTAGTGATGCGGCCGACTCGGAGCCGAGGATCAGCTCCAAACCCGTGTGTAAGAACAAACGGCGAGATTGAACAATTTCACATGATAAGTTAGACATTCAGACAATCAATCTTTACCATTAACCAATAATGTTCCATTTCAATTACAAAGACATGGGACAGTATCATTCTTTATTTCCTGCAATGATTTTTTCACCATATTTTCTGAAATTAAGGACACTGAATTGATCGATCAAAGAAAACTCAATTACTGACAGCTCCCTCATTTGAGTCATAAGAAATATTTTCAGGACAAAAATGCAAAATGATCTGAAATTTCCTTCTCCTAAATATATCAGTACCACCTTTTTTCCCTGTTAGATATTGTTTCACATACTTTTAAAATATGTGTTATTACTCCCCTTGGTATCCTTGATTTTCACCTCAAAATGCCTTTTGGATCTCTTAATGGACCTTTTTACCCTTTTGGCATTCCTTTTTTACATATTTCAACAGTTTTAAGTGTGGGATTATCCTTCATTTTATACTACTGTTTCTGCATTCTCCAATCTCCTTTTTAATTTGTTATGACAAACAGGGAAGCCAAGATTTTTCCCTAAATAGTTCTTTGTAACTGCTCAAAGTAATTTATAATACAAAAGTATTTTACCATAAAAAAGCTCCATCATTTCTTAAACCGACTTCCCCTCAAAAATCTTCCTTCTATTGTCGGTTTTTAATTTTATTTTTACTATAACTATAATCTGCCTTATAAAAGTTATTCTCTTCTATACAGTTTCTTTAATAAGCTTCAACTATTTAGGGCAAATAACTTTATTCCTCATAAGCACTTAGCCAGAATTTCCCAATGGTTTGTTTTTATGGATATCTGAAGCAATATTTTTTTGGGGAAGTTAAAATAACATCCAAGATGAGTTTGTCTCTAGTTGCAACAGATACATGCTGTGTTAGTGATAACTGAGATGTGACATCTAAAAAATATATTCTCTTGGTAATTTGAACTGACAACTTTATGCCAACTTATATGAGTGAAGTTTCTTGTCCCACAATATAATCATTACAAATTGCTCTCACACTCAGTTCATCTTGTCAATTTCTTTACTTCTTCATTCCTCATTTCCAGACATGTACAAATAAACTGTCACTTGCAATTTACAGCCATTACTCCACATAGCCACTGATAAAATTTCAAAATCTAGACAATAATTACTACAGTGCCATTTGTATCATCTCTATTGGTTTATAAAGGCCACTGTATCAAGTCTCTGTAACAATTCCTATGTCTACATTTTCTTTTAGTAGTCAAAGATTTATTTCTTCTGTTTTAATATCTAAGCCTCTGTATTTAGAAACACTAATAATAACTCATTTTAATACAACTCTTCTCACTTTTAAAGATGAGCTGAAGAGAAGGAAGAACACTTTGGTATGAAGAAGGTAGTCCCATGTCACCTAAATTACTACCTTCATTGGCATAAGTCTTCTGTTCTTCTCAGGGTAGGTAGCCACTTCTAAGAAAAATCTGACTGGAAAGTGGGATACAGCAACTGGGAAAACCAAAATGTTTAGGATTTACTGTTACAGTGACCTCAGATAAATCCATCACAGCTGTTAAGTCCTCCTAGCAAGAATGTTGCTATGTCACAATCCTATTTTTATGGCATCATGAGGCTCAGTTATACAGCTTAAAAGGAAAACAAGAGAACTATCCTTGGAAGCATAAACTCTTTCTTGTTACCAAGGGACAAATGAATCATTCATGAGGTAAAAGATGAAAGTGAATAAGATTATCCATTAAAGAGTTGGCTTATCTTGAATGTGGTCTGCTACTTAAAGGTAATGTGTTGCATTTGAATCATGGGAGAACAGTACATGCCTCTGGGTTTGCTGATGTACCACATCTCTTCTATGTAGTATGAACACACATAGGTAACTGCTTGAGGAAAGGAGTCCTGAAAAGGCAAGGGAAACAGATCTTGGACATACTACAAAAGGGCCTCACTGAGACAGATGCCTGGTGTCAAAGCCATGGCCTGAAGCTCAATGCCAAAAAGTGTATTGTCATCCCCTTTGGTAAAAACTCTGTATCCATGAACTACCACATAAGTGGTAGTCTACTTAATGCCAAAAGTGTGATGAGACCTTGGGACACAGGTGACAGAAGTCTCTCCTTTGATAATCACATTGCCACAGTGGTCAGGAAATCCTCATCAAAAAAGGTTTCTCATCCAGAAAAAAAGAGGTAATTGTTCCCCTCTACTCACCACTCATTAGACCCATTACAGAGTACAACGCCCCTTTTGGTACGTACCTCACAAGACATCTGCAACAACTGGAAAGGCCACAGAAATACCTCACAAAGAGGATTACTGGCCTCAAACAGATGCCCTACGCAGACCGAAAAAACTCCAGCTTTACTCCGTTGCATATCGCCTACTCAGTGGCGATCTCTGCCTAACATACAAAGCTATGTCAAACCCAGAGCTGTTGGACATGCTCTACTTAAAGAAATCCCAATCCCACCGAGTTACACGCTCTAGGTACTTAAACCTTGTCACCACAATAAACAGAACATGCTGGACGGATAGATTCCTGTCCCAGAGACTTCCCATACTCTGGAACAGACTACCTATCTATGTCAAACAGAGCTCCTCATTAACACTCTTCAAGAAAAATCTTGATGATTGGATGGGAAATAGGAAATTCACCCCAGGGATCACTTCTGTGGCTCTACTTGACAGGGGCACAGGAAAATAATTTTTTGGGTGGCGAAAGCCAGGGTACCTTTTTGGCTAGGCTTATATAGGCCCTAAGGCTAATAGCCTAGTACCTACCTATGAACCTATGGACAAAAGGAGTCCTGAAGGCAGCAAGGGAAACAGATCTCCTCTAACTTCCAGAACATTTATATGAAGATGAGACTCTTTAAGTGACCAATAACCCAAGTCTCAATAATGACAATGTGGTCTGCTACTTAAAGGTAATGCGTTGCATTTGAGTCATGGGAGAACAGTACATGCCTCTGGGTTTGCTGATGTAACATACCTCTTCTATGTTGTATGAACACACATAGGTAACTGCTTGAGGAATGGAGTCCTGAAAAGGGAAATATATCTCCTCTAACTTCCAGAGCATTTATATGAAGATGACACTCCTTAAGTGATCAATAACCTAAGTCTCAATAATGACAAGTCTTTGCTGGAATACACTTGCACCTGCTTGCCAAAGAGAGTGTTTTGTCTTGGGGCAGAAAAATCCAACACAGAACTGTGTTTAATGTGCATCCCACACAAGCAAGATAGTGAAATGGAAAAGCAAGGAACTTCTGAGATGTCCCTTTTCTCCAAAGAAAATGAACACCTTTAGCAAGAACTCCCTTTTGTTCTCCAGATCCACCTAAAATGAAGCTGCAGTCTTTGGTGAGCTACTACTGCTACTACTACTACTGACATATGGTTGGTGACCACTATGGATGTCTCAAAGGAAAGAGTCTTGAACTGACAAATACTGGTTCTGAACTGTAAGCAAAGAAAATAATATATGCCTTGCAGAGACCCAAGATTTCAGACCCCAAACGTCCTAAAAGTTATCAAATCAAACAATCACTTTGATGACTATTTAAACTCTGTTCATATAGCCACACTGTGGAATTCCATCCCCAAACCTTTCTGTACAATCTTAAAACCCACCTAACTTCCACTTGAACCTGTCCTTGAACCTGAATTTCTTCTCCATACATCCTGTGTCTACTGCTATATATACTAGTTTCCTCCTCTACCGCCTTTAACAACTACAATGTCTACATTATCGACATTTTTAACAGTTTTCATATACTGTTGATGTACTTGTATTCTTGGCAATTAGCATCAGATGTCAGTGATATACAAGACTCTGCATAATTTCAATGAAGGTAGAGTTGAATGAAAGAAAAAGAGTAGCTAAAAATGACTGAAAGAAAATTTGACCAGAAAGCCATTTTATTGAAAACACTCTACAGAACATAGACAATATAAAAAGCATTTCTGTAGGGGGCACAACCTACTTAATTATAAATCCTAACTCCATGGTAATGCACCTGTAAAGAAAAGAAAAAAAAAACACACATAGTGTGTGACATGCCTGCTCTGGGCCAGTAATCAAGGAGCCTAAATCCTCATTACTGACACTGGTGAGATGTGTTCTCTTGAACAAAAATAGATACAGACAGTATTTCCAGATACAGCTCTCTGAACCAAGCTTGATTTCCCTTAAGAGCACACAAGGAACACACTCAGTCCTGGGGTTGGGTTTCCCTCTCTCTCTCTCCCTAGGCCCCAAATAAGACTCCCCACGGCCACAGCTGTAGAGTTGAGCCCTCATCCAAGTGTTCCAAGCCAAGTCCTCCACCATCCTCTCTGTGAAACCAGTGCTCTTTGTCCCTGCTCCAAGTAGCTGACACACGCGCTCTTTCAGATTTGATTTTCACACAGACACACACACACACTTGGGAAAGGCTGGCACAATTTACCAGCTATGCCCCCTCTGCCCAAACTATATAGTAAATACTGCCACCAGATCACTCCAAAGCCAGCTACTCTAAGGCTCTTACCAGGGTATCCAATTATACTTAGTAAAATTAGTACTAATACAAATGGTGGTGTTTGACCAATGCAGCAAGGCTTTAAGGAGCGGCCACAATGTCACCATATAAATATAAGTACTCAAAGGTTAAAATATTCTCTAAAAGACCAGACACAATGAAAACTTTAACTATATTTAATAATAAATTATAAAAGAACATGAAAATACTAAATATCTACTTACAATAAACAACAGAGTTTTATCACAGGAAATAGTAAAACTAACACAGATGGAAAGGTTCACACAGATACAGAAAAACAATACTTAACTAATCTCACTATATTTTCCTTACTGATGAAGAATTACCTTTTCTTAAACCTTAACGACTTTAAATAAATCTGTATCATCATAGTCTACATCCCACCAGGAAACAATATACCAGTCCTGGAAGATATATTGTCATAGACTACTGAAATCATCAGGGATTAAACAGTCATCCTATGTGACATGAATATAAATTGGCAAGCCATCACTGCAAACTCCCCATCAGAAGTATTAACCTGTACAG
This sequence comes from Protopterus annectens, assembly GCF_019279795.1. NCBI lineage: Eukaryota > Metazoa > Chordata > Ceratodontiformes > Protopteridae > Protopterus > Protopterus annectens. Next base: position 1,470,448,664 of record NC_056744.1, read on the forward strand.
CTTTAAACAACTCATCACTGACCCTATAATATTTAACAAAGACTTTACTAACCACACCACCTTAGACTGGATCCTCGTATCTCAACGTACCAATTTCTCCTCCTCAGTTACACTCTCGGTCTCACTAAGTGACCATCTTCCTGCTTTTGCCATCAGAGCCACCATCCACCTTCCTAAAAAACACTCCACAGAAACAATTAGAAATACTACTAGACTTAACTAACACACACTCAAACATTTACTATTAATTATTAATTTCACACCATTAAAAACCCTACCTCCTCAATGATGTACAATATGACAATATCACCTTCCTGAAAATAATTGGTAGTCTTGCCCCTGTAAGAATAAAAAGAGTAAAGAAAACAAAAACCCCATGGTTAACCACTAACCGCATTGACCTCATGAAACAAAGAGACACAGCATGGAATAAATGGAAACACAACAGAACCCAGCAAACTCTCCAAGCTTTTAAAACACTACACAACAAAGTTACCAAATTAGTGGACAAATGTAAGGAAACCTACTACTTAAACCTCTCGCTACAACACAAACACAACCCCAAAAATGTTTGCTCTCTATAACTACCCTCCTCAGCCAAAGAACGAATAAGGACCACTCCCCCCTCACCCAATGCCTCCCCCCATTACAAATATCACAGGAATTTAACAAAGGCTTCCTAAAATCCATATCAGACCTACTCACCTACAAAACTAACTCAGGACACCCCCACCTCAACTGACACACTAACCAAAATAACTCAACACCACCCACAACAAACCAAGCCCATAACTACACCAGTATCCAACAAAACAACCCCAACACTACTTTCTCCTTTCAACCCATACCCACCTCTACAATAAAAAAGCTACTGCTCTAACTAAAATCTGGCTCCACATCAGGTGACAGCCTCCCACTCCAACACCTGAAACTCGAGGCTAACTCAGTTGTGTACGTAGTCATCTTCCTGATAAACAGATCACTATCAGAAGGCACAGACCCTACAATATGGAAAAAGTCACACAACGCCAATTCATAAAGGAGGACACTCCACGGAAATATCCAATTTCTGCTTAGTATCAATTCTATCCCCTTCATCCAAAATCATGGAAAGGTGAATTCACCAGCAATTAATGAAATATTTACTCTAAAAATATCTGCTCACTCAAACTCAGCACGGCTTCAGGTCAGGTCATAGCACATCCACTGCACTATTATCCTTCACAAACACAATTAACAAGGGCAGGGACAAAGAATACTTAGTATCTGCAGTATTCCTGGACCTCTCAAAAGTCTTCAACACAGTTTCACACACTTTACTGCTAGAAACACTATCCAACCTAGATTGCTTCACTACAACACTTCAGTGGTTCCAAAGCTACCTACATGTTTGGAAGCAAGCAGTCAAGTGGTCTAACCAACTCTCCCCCTTCCTACAAAACCCTACAGGGGTCCGCCGAGGTTCCATCTTAGGATTCCTACTGTTTAACATATTTACTAATAATCAACACACCTCCTCTTCCCCAGGAAAATTAATTCAATATGCAGATGACTCAACCTTAATCTGTACCTCTCATACTCTCCCACAACTATTAATCAAAACACAAGCATTCACAGCAACTGAATCCTGGATCACAAACACTCAGCTCTTTCTAAACCCCCCCCCCAAAAAAAAAGACTATAGTCTTTCACCTCAAACATACCACCCTCAGCTCAGACCAATTTAATATTCTAGCAGTTGACAAAACTATCATAGCAAATGTACAAGAAACTAAACTACTAAGTGTTATTATTGATAGTAAACTCAACTTTCACCTTCACAAAACATCAAGACACATAAAAAGCAAGGACTCCTCTACAGAAACAGACAATTCCTTAACACTTCAACCAAGACCACACTGGCTAAACCCATCCTGCTCCCCTCCCTATTCTACACTTCTTATATACTAACCAATCTACAAAACTCCACCAATACTAAAATGGAACAATGCTACAAAAAAGCAGCAAAGTTTGCAACAGACTCCAACTACCATACAAATCACTGTATACCACTAAAAAACTAAACTGGCTTGAACTATCAAATCAGCTTACATATACACACCTAACTACAATTCACAACCTACTCTATAGGCCCATTGCCTGTCCTGCCCTAGTTAACCTAGTCCAGCATTACAAACCAAACAGATCACTCAGATCTGAAAACAAAAACCTTCTCAAAAACTATAAACCTTCCAGAAACCAAGGAAAAACACTATACTCATACTCTACCAAGTTATGGAATGCCCTTGCAGCTCACATTAGGCTAATGTCTAGCCCACCTCTCTTAAAAGCCTCCCTAAAAGAACATCTAAATAAATCATGGTTATGCACATGCCTTACTCCAAGCTAATCCATTTCTTTCCCTCCTTACTAAGCTCCTCCTCCTAAACTAATTTACAACTACCGCAGTAAAGTTATGGATAGTATGCACCTTTCTGTCTCTCGCATTTTACTCATTTTACCACAGTACTAATATTCTGACTAACCCACTCCAATCTATGTCATGATGCACAAACACTCTTGCCTCTATCATTTTACTCATTTACCCAAGGACTAATATTATGACTGACCCACTCCAATATGCGTCATGATAATCAAACATATTATAAGCAAATATTTACTCTAAGAAGCTTATTTCAGTTGGTGTATGAATGTAAACTGTAAATATTCTACTATTCTGTAGATATCAGATATTATTCTGTAGATGGTAAATATTCAGTGTATTCTTATATAAGTAACCCATTGTGTAGTATATTCAATCAAGTTATAAATGTGGATATTTTCTCCCCAGGCTTCCACTGAAAATAGGTTATGTAACGCAGATGGACTATCCTGGTAAACAAATGTCAAATAACTTTTAGTTATGTACTTACCATAACTTTAGATGTTTGGGATCCATCTCGCCTACATTCTGTACTGATGGGTTCAGAGTCGATCCTCGGCTCCGACTTGGCACGCTATGCTATAGAGCGAAGTCTCTAATTGGCTGAGCTATTCTATATCCCAGGATGCACCACCACCAATTCCCCAGATCTTGTTTGTCCGCACACATGCACCCACACATGCACTGCTGATATAACATTGCCAGATGTTTCAAGATGAAACGGTCAAACTCGAACCGTCCGGTCTCTTCTGATCTCCAAGGCAGGGGAAAGGAGGGTGGGTATTAGGAATGTAGGCGAGATGGATCCCAAACATCTAAAGTTATGGTAAGTACATAACTAAAAGATGTTATGTAATCCTATTTCGCCTACATTCTGTACTGATGGGACAGCGTCCCTAGCACCTGATTCCTGAGTGGCTCACTGGAAAACACTCCTGAGAACTGTGGAGCCAAAGGAAGCTCACCCCCGAGATGCCACATCCAATTTGTAATGAGAAATAAAGGTGTGAGGAGAGGACCAGGTAGCCGCAGCACAAATGTCACTAATGGCAAGCTTAGCATGAAATGCTGTTGAAGTAGCCATAGCCCTTGTAGAATGAGCTTTCACAGTGGTTGTAAGCACTCTATTAGAAAGAAAATAAATATGACTCTGATCCACTTGGCAATAGTGACCTTCGTGACGGCTTTGCCCAATTTATTGTCTGAAAAGGACACAAACAACTGATCTGTTTTTCGTGTTTGGTGCGTCCTATCTAAGTAGAAACGCAATTGTCTGTGGACATCCAATGAATGGAAGATATATTCTGCTCTGTCTGAGTAATTGGGAAAGAAAACTGGAAGTTCCAAAGACTGTTGAAGACAGAAACTAGAACAAACTTTGGGAACAAAAGATGGATTAGGCCTAAGGGATACTCTATCCTTGTGAAAAACCAGGTACAGCGGGTTGACACACAGGGCTTGAAGTTCCGAAACTCTTCTGGCTGATGTAATTGCCACCATAAAAGCGGTCTTCCAGGAAAGAAATTTCAAGTCAGAAGTTGCTGCCGGTTCGAAGGGGGAAGAGGTCAAGGCACCTAATACGAATCTGAGATCCCATGGTGAAGCAGGATGAGAAACTGGAGGACGTAGCAGCCCAGCACCTTTCATGAAGGCTTTACACAACTTATTGCTCATCAAAGGTGGGTCTATACTTGCATGAAAATTAGAAATAGCTGCTAATTGAACCTTAATGGTAGAGACCGAAGAACCTTGATTGAATAGGGAAGCTAAGAATTTCAAAACGTCCACCACCGGGGCAGTAATGGGATCTAAACCCCGGAGTTGGCCCCAAATGGCGAATCTCTTCCATTTACTATTATACATTTTCTTAGTCGAATTCTTGTGGGCCGAGGACAAGATATGTATAACTTCTGAGTCCAAAACCTGGTTCCTGACTATAGTCGGAAGTGGAGGAGCCAAGCTGTTAACTTCAGTGAGTGAAGGGACTGGTGAAGCTGTCCCGACTGGTGGATCAAGAGATCTGGAACCTGGTCCAGGAACCATGGACCGTCCAGTGCGTATTTCCGAAGAAATGGCAGCCAGACTTGACGAGGCTAGTATGGGGCAACTAAAATCATCTTGCACTGCAAGTGAATCGCCTTCTGGATCACCCTGGGGAGAAGGGGAACCAGAGGAAAGGCGTACAGTAAGCCGGTGGGCCAAGCTTGGACTAGGGTGAACTTTAGAAACCCCTCCGGAACCGGGGTAAGAGAAAAGAGCCGTAGACATTTCGTGTTGAGGGGAGTTGCAAAGAGGTCGCAACAAGGAGTTCCCCATCTTCTGAAGATCTGAGATTCTACTCTGTCATTCAGAGACCACTCGTGCGGGGAGAGAATGGTTCTGCTCAGTCTGTCTGCTATCACATTGGATCTCCCCGGAATATGTGTTGCTACCAAGAAATGGTTGGTTGCAACAGCCCAATTCCATACTCTCATGGCCTCTCTGCAAAGAGGGTAGGACCTGGTCCCTCCCTGCTTGTTCAGGTACCAGACTACTGACATGTTGTCGGACTGAACGGCAATCATACCTTGGGGGAGGTAGCAGTGTAGTGCTTGAAGCGACAGAAGCACTGCCCTCATTTCCAGTATGTTGATGTGTAGGGAAGTCTCGTCGGGGTGCCACTTGCCTTGAACTGACCTGCCTAGGTAATGTCCCCCCACCCCATCTGGGAGGCGTCCGTAGTCAAAGTGGCCACTGGAGGAGGAGGAACGAAGGGTCGCCCCTGATCCAGGTTGGATGAGGTAAGCCACCAACGGAGGTCCTGTTTGCATGTCTCCGTGATTATAATTTGGTGACTGAGAGGAAGTTCCTGATATGACCACTGGACCGACAGGAGCCACTGGAGAATCCTCATGTGTAATCTTGCTAAGGGGACCAGGAGAACGGTAGCCGACATGGAACCCAACAGTTGTAGGACAATCCTTGCTGGGGCTCGGCGTTTGAGGAGCAATGCTCGGACTTGAGATTGTAATGTTTCTATTCTCTCTGTAGGAAGATAGACCCGCATTTGCCTTGAGTCTATGTCTACCCCGATAAACTGTATAAGCTGAGATGGCAGCAACACAGACTTTGCCCAATTGAAGGTGATTCCTAGGGAGGTTCCTAGAGATATAGTGGCTGCTAGGTTCTGTAATAGTAGATGCCTGGAGGTGGCAGTTAGGAGCCAGTCGTCTAGATACGGAAACACCTGGAATCCTAGACTCCTCAGGTGAGCAGTCACCACCGCCAAACATTTGGTGAACACCCTGGGGGCTGTGGTGAGACCAAAGGGCAGTGCGCAGAACTGGAAATGACTGTCTCCCAGGCTGAACCGCAGATTACTCCTGGACGCCTGATCTACCAGAATGTGATAATAGGCGTCCTTGAGATCTATGGAGCACATCCAAACACCTTTCTCCAGTAGCGGGAGAATGGATTGTAAGGTGACCATCTGGAACTTGGACTTCTTGACTGATCGATTCAGGTTGCTGAGATCCAAAATGGCCCTCAAGTCCCCGGTCTTTTTTGGCACCAAAAAGAATTTTGAGTAAGTCCCTAATCCGGTCTGGTCTACGGGGACCGGTTGGATGACTCCTTTTTGAAGCAGCTTTGAAATTTCGATGGCTGCAATATCCCATTGACTGGGTGGCAGGTCCGGGATTTTCCTGGATGGAGGTGGGGGGGTGTGAAAAGGGGATAACGTAACCTCCGGTGATGATTCAAAGCACCCATTGGTCCTGAGTGATACTCTCCCAGGCCTTTAGGTGCCTCGAAAAACGACCCCCGACTGACTCCGGAGCTGCGCAGTCGGGCAATCCTTCAGGGATGCTGAGAGGTTGAAGAGCCACGAAAGGACTCGCGGTCTCCAGTGTTGCGGGGGCCTCTGCCGCCTCTGGGACGGCGTCTTCCGGAAAAATTTCCCCCTCCTCTGCCTCTAGAAGGGGGATCATCCTGCTGTGAGGGGTAATTCTTCTGAGATTTACGGAACCACATTTTCCCTCCTCTTTTAGCCTTGGGATAAGGCCGAAAGGGAGAGGAAAACCGTGCTCCTACGGCAGTCAAAGTCATACCCTCTTGTTCACAGCGGGTCAAGGTGTCCTTTACCTTGGGTCCAAACAAAGAGAACCCATCAAAGGGAGCGTCGGCAAAGAAAGACTTGAAGGCCTCTGCAAAATGACACAGGCAGAGCCAGGCTTGTCTCCATAGAGCAACACCCGTACCGCTCTACTCGGCTGCATACGAAATGAGCCTCATGGACGAGTTCGATATCGACGACAGGGTAGCCAACTGAGAGCTAACCGTCTGGGCTAACTGCTCAGGCAGGTTACCAGAGAGGGTATCTGAGAGTTCCTTGATCAGATCCCTCTGAAGTCTAGTGAAGTGCGTGAGGTAATTCAGAGACCTTAATGTAAAGGCTGCTGAAGAAAGGGTGCGCTTCCTGTACCGGTCCATGCTCCTAGACTCCTTATTAGGAGGATGGACGGACGTCGAAGCCTCTGCCACATCTTGCTGGGTAGCAGATGCCACCACCATAGCATCTACAGCCACACCCTTGGTGAGAAATTCCTTTTCGGGCTGACAAAAATTTGTTAGGGCGAGCAGGCACCGGTTCCACAGAATCTGGATGTTCCCACGCCCTTCGAGAGATCAAATCCAGGAGCTCATCGAAAGGCGGAGACACCCAGGAGGCGGAGGGCTGAGCCCTGAAGGCCTTGAGGAACACCGACTCGTCAGAGGAAGGGGGTTTGGTCTGCCAGCCGCCTCGTTGTTTGAGGACTTCCAGGATGTCTGCAAAGGAGACATCATCCAAGGACGACTTGGGGGACCCTTCCGCATCATCAAGATCAGTGTCGGAGGTGATAGACTCATCAGGGGAGTCGACGTGCTTCCTCTTGCACTGTTTTTTTCTTGGGGGTTCCTCAAGACTCTTCAGAGGGACCTCCAGGAAGAGGGGACCCCAATGGGGTGACCTCAGGCCCCAGGGCTCCGCTGTCTTGAGACAGGGGGACTACAAAGGACCCAGTCTCCATGCCTAGGGAAGGTGCCGGGGAGACGGTGGAGGTAGCCAAAGAAGATTTGGCCAAAGCACTCCTCATGGCTCTAAAGACCGGACCGCCAGAATCCTGGGAAGGTCCAACCCCCAAAGCCATAACAGCAGACGGCACTCCCGCAGCCGACGCACCAAGAGAGAGGCTCAGAACCGAAAACATCGGTCCCGAAGCGTCACCCCCAGGGCCGACCGAAGAGGTCCGTGTACCAAACTCCGACCCGAAGGCTGGAATAAGGGTCGGAGCCGACCCGGACACCTCCATCGGCTCCACCAGCACCGACTCCAACGGTGCCGAGGCTGTTGGAGGAGGAACCAAGGCTAAAGGGTGGACCATTGGCTCTGAAGCCGACTGGGCTGGAGCCGAAACTAACTTTTTGAAGATTGGAGACTGAAACAGCCTTTGGAGCACCCTGTCAATGTCCGAATCTGACATCTTGGAAGATCGGGAGGAGATCGAACGGGTCCGACTAGACTTCTCCACCGGCTCTGAAGAACTGGGGGACTGGCTCCGAATTGTCTCGATCAAAATCGGTGCCAAAGGAGACGCCATTGTAATTTCCTTCGTTGCCGAAGAGGACTTCGGCGCCGAAGGGGAAGAGTCTGAGCGAACAACCCTCATCGGCTCCGAAATCAGCGGAGCCGATGAAGGTGACAAGCTCCAGCCATCGGCTCCGAAGCCAGGGGAGTCGAGGCTGGAGGCATCGAGGCAGACCGTTCCGCCCTCGGCTCTGAAATCCGTGGAGCCAATGGAGAAGCCTGCCTAGATTTCTTAGTGGTCGGTTCTGACGGGCTGGTCGGAGCCGACGATTTCTTTTTCTTTGAGGAAGAAGAAGAGGAAGATAAGGCCTCTTCAAAAGTAGGCTTAATATGTCCTTTTAAAATCAATTTATTTTTCCTCTCTTGGAGGACTCGAGAGGAAAAAGCGTGACACACACTACAAGACTCCTGAAGGTGTTTGGGTCCTAAACAGTACATAAGGGAGTGATCGTCCATTATGGACATTTTGTAATTGCATCTAGTGCATTTTTTAAACCCAGAGGGTCTGTGCTCTTTTGACATAATGCCAAACAGTTAGAAAAAATACAGGAAAAAAATGAATAATCAGAACAAACTCACTTTACAGTAAAATAGAAGTTAACCAAAGGGTATTGGTCACACAACAGGAGGGCCAAGAACCCTCTAACTAAAAACGGGAACTTGATCACCTCACAAAACGCTACACAAAAAGGCTCACTCGCACGAGGGGACATCGAGGCCCTCTAACTTAAACGGAAACCTTTCCCTGAAAAACAATTTTTTTACCACAAAAAAGTTCAGAAAACTGACTCATACACAACGATAGCCATTAAAACAGCTTTTTGGTTAAGTTTAAGAAAATTCCTGACAGAAAATTCTAATAAAGAAAGCACTTAGCTCAGCCAAGCTCGAGACCACGTCTTTGCTTTGTAGCTGCAAGCGAGATCTGGGGAATTGGTGGTGGTGCATCCTGGGATATAGAATAGCTCAGCCAATTAGAGACTTCGCTCTATAGCATAGCGTGCTGAGTCGGAGCCGAGGATCGGCTCCGAACCCATCAGTACAGAATGTAGGCGAGATAGGATCACATAACATATAACTATTCCCAAGTTCACTTACTAGAGCTAGGCAAGATGATGTCAGTGAGAGGTCCTACTTTGTTAGGTTTCAAAGACAGACTGCAGTGAGACTTTTGTCTCATCGAATACTAAAAACAGAAGTTATGTCTTACCATAACGTTCCATCTGTATTGTTGATCCTCATTCAGTCATTACGTATAGGTATTGGCTCCGACCTCGGAACTGAGACGGCCATTTTCCAAGCTCGCGTCAGCTACAAACTCTCGAGCTAAACTCTTACCCATAATCACCCTCTCCCTGTTACCTCAGATTGAGTTTGCAAGTCAAAAGAAGGTAGGGGCTACCTCTGGTCAAATGACCTAAAAGAACCGGATGGTGAGATCCAGTAGAAGCCACAGGAGGGGAAGGAGGGAGGGTCATAATGACTGAACGAGGATCAACAATACAGACGGAACATTATGGTAAGACATAACTTCTTTATCTGATATTGTTAATCCTCATTCATTCCTTACGTATGGGACAGAGTCCCCAGCTACCTCTATTCCTGGGAGGCTCTCATGGAAGGACATTCCTGAGCACCATAGAACCAAAAGATGCTCTTCCCCTGGAGGCCAAATCCAATTTGTAATGATTGATGAAGGTATGAAGCGTAGCCCAAGTTACAGCTGCACAGATGTCATGTAAAGAAGCTCTGGCATGGACAGCAGCAGAAGTTGCCACCGACCTTGTTGAATGAGCCTTTATGGAAGTAGGCAATGGAATATTATGTTGTGTATAAATGAAGGTCACACAGTCCTTCAACCATCTAGCTAATGTGACCTTAGCAACAGCAGATCCTAATCTAGGTCCAGAATAGGTCAAAATAACTGGTCAGATTTACGAGAGGACCTAGTCCTGTTTAAGTAAAAATGGATTTGAATATCTAGGGTATGTAGGCAATACTCTCCTCTGTTTGAATGATTGGGAAAGAAAACTGGCAATTCAATGGTTTGATTAATGGACATTTCAGAGATCACTTTAGGCAGAAATGAAAGATTAGTTCTCAAAGACACTCTATCTCTATGAAAAATCAAGTATGGACTCTTGATGCATAAAGCTTGAAGCTCAGAGATACGTCTGGCAGAAGTAATGGCGACCAAAAACAAGGTTTTCCATGACAAATATTTGAGGTTGCAAGAAGAAGCTGGTTCGAAGGGTGGCATTGTCAGAGCTTGTAGAACTAATGACAGATCCCATGGTTGAATAGGTTCTCTAAAAGGTGGCTTTAGATGATTCATGCCTTTTATGAAGGTCTTGCACAATTTGTGTGACATAAGAGAGGAGTCTTGGACACCCTCATGGAAATTAGATATTGCAGCCAAATGAACTCTAATGGTAGAAGCCGACAGACGCAATTGAAAAAGGTCAGCCAGATACTCTAGAATTACTGACACTGGTGCTGAGAAGGGATCTATTTGTTTTTCTTTCAGCCAACAGGTAAATCTTTTCCACTTGCTTAGATAAGTAATTCTAGTGGAAGACCTATGAGATGCAATGAGAATGTCACGTACTGGTAAAGAAAGATCATTCTGCCTGGTAATCAAGGGAATTGAAGTAGCCAAGCTGTGAGCTTCAGGCTGTCCAAGTTGGGATGAATCAGGTTGTGCGGATGCGAGATCAACTCCGGGGTTGGATGGAGAATACATGGTCGATCTAGTAGGTGAGGCCAAAAGACGGGGAACCAAATCTGACGAGGCCAATATGGTGCTATGAGGATCACCTTGCTCTTCAACCTGCTTTCCTTCAGAAACTGGGGAATGAGGGAAAAGGTGGGAATGCATAAAGAAGACCCGAGGGCCAATCGTAGACTAGAGCATCCCTGGGTGACTGTCCCAGAGGGGGAATCAGGGTGAAGTAGTTGCTGCATTTGTAGTTGGTCAGGGATGCAAAGAGGTCGCAGCAAGGACGGCCGCAGTGATGGAAGATCTCCGCCGCTATCAATGGATTTAGGGACCACTCGTGAGGTTGTAGAATGCACCTGCTGAGTCTGTCTGCTATCACACTGGAACTCCCAGGAATGTGCATTGCTAGAAGAAACGGTTGGTAGCCATCGCCCAATGCCATATCCTCATGGCCTCTCGACAAAGGAGTAAGATTTGGTTCCACCTTGTTTGTTGATGTACCAGACCACCGTCATGTTGTCTGATTAAATTGCAATCGTCCCAGACGGCAGCAGGGGATGGAATGCTTGCAACGCCAGAAGCACCGCCCTCAGCCCTAGAACATTTATATGCAGTTGGGTCTCCAATTCGGACCAAGTGCCATGGACTGTCTGACCCTGACATAGCCCCCCCACCCCATCAGGGAGGTGTCTGTGGTCACTGTAGCCTTGGGTTGCTGGTGGGAGAAGTGGTGACACCACTATGATGGATTATGTGTCATCCACCAATTTAAATCCTGTTTGCACCTGTGAGTTACTCGAATCTTGGCTGAAAGAGGATGCTGAAAAGGATACCATTGGGTTAGCAGTAGCCATTGTAGAAGCCTCATATGAAACCTGGCCAGGGGGACAATGGTAATGAAGGCTGCCATGGAACCCAACAGCTGTAGGACAGAGTGAGCTGTGGATTTCTCCCTTGAAAGGATTGGGATCAGTTGTTGCTTTATCCTTAGAATTCTGTGCTCTGGAATGGCAGCTCTGCAGTTCTTTGTATCCAAGATAACCCCTATGAATTCTGTGGACTGAGATGGGATGGGATGAGATTGGATTTTTGCCACTTTATGGTTATGCCTAGCCTTTATGCAGTGAGGAGAGAGTATGTCAGGGCTTCTTCTAATAGATGTCTGGTGAGGGCGGAAATGAGCCAGTCATCTAGGTATGGAAACACCTGGAATTCTTGTAGTTGCAAGTGAGCTGTGACAACTGCCATGCACTTTGTGAACACTCTGGGGGCTGTAGAGAGTCCAAAGGGCAGTACTCTGAACTGGTAGTGACTGGCTCCTGCACGGAAGCGCAGAAATCTTTTTGATGGCCTGTTCACTTTTATGTAGTAGTATGCATCTTGAAGATCTAGCGAGCACATCCAGTCGTCTTTTTCCAAAAGCGGGAGGATAGACTGTATTGTGACCATCCAGAATTTCTGTACTCTCACAAACCTGTTCAATACACTGAGATCCAAAATTGGTCTCCAGTTCCCGGTTTTCTTTGGCACCAAAAATAGTCTTGAGTAGAATCCGGATCCTATCTGGTCTGGAGGGACTATTTGGATGACTCTCTTTCTTAGCAGCTTTTCTATCTCTAGTGCTGCTTCTTCCCTTTGACTAGGTGGAACGTCGGGAAGGTTTTTTGAAGGGACCAGACAAAGATCGAAGGGGATATGATAACCTCTGGTTATGATCCTTTGTACCCAGGAATCGGTGGTGATGGTTAACCAGGCAGAAGGGTACAAGGAGAAACGACCCCCAACCACCTCCAGAGGAAAGGAGTTGGGCCACTCTTCAGGAGTGCTGGTAGGATTGGTCAGGGAAAGAGTCCCTGGAATCATGGTTACGCAGACCCCGTCTGCCCGAAAGGTGAGTCTTCCCTGTGAGATTTCCCCTATGCCTCTAGGGGAAAACTCGGCCTGCGTGTCACGGAAAGGACCCTGAGATTTCTTGAACCATATCTTCCCACTCTTTTGGTTTCGGGAGAAAACACGTTGAGGGGAAGAATAACGGAAACCTACGGCAGAATGGGTCTTACTGTCCTGCTCACATCTGGCCAGTGTGCTTTTAACTTTGGGTCCAAACAACGAAGAGGCCTCAATGGGAGCATTAAGAAAGGAAGCCTTAAAGGGTTCTGCGAAACTGCACAAACGCATCCAGGCTTGTCATCTCAAGACCACAGCTGAACCCGCAGCTCTAGCTGCTCCTTCTGATGCGTGAGATATCAGTCGCATAGAGGAGTTACATACTGACTCAATGGTGGCCAGCTGAGAGGCCACTTTGTTACGGACCTCATCAGACACAGCACCAGCCAAGGTTTCAGAGAGCTCGGAAATCAGATCCCTTTGAAGCCTGGTAAAGTGTACCATATAATTCAGGGACCTGATAGTAAAGGTCGCTGATGCAAAGGTGCGCTTCCCTATCCTGTACAGGGCCCGGGACTCTTTGTTAGGCGGATGGACAGTCTGGCTTTCTTCTTCCGCCAGATCCTTTTTTGTTACGGCCACCACCACCACAGCATCCACAGGAAGACCTTTAGACCAATGGGGATCGGGAGCAGGAGGGGACAAAAATCTTATCTGGCCTCCGGAGAATAGTCTTGATGGTGTCAGGAGCCTTCCACGCACGCTGCACGATGAGCCGGACAAGTTCATCGGCAGGTGGAGTAACCCAGGAAGTAGGGGGCCAGGTGCGAAAAGCCTGCAGTAATACAGACTCCTCAGAGGTTTGATTAGAAGGCTGCCAGTCACCTCTCTTTTTAAGGATTTTGAGGATATCACCAAAGGATACCTCAGAGGGTGACCGAGGGGATCCTTCCCCCTCATCAAAGTCTGTCTTCAGTGAGGGACTCCTCTGTGGAGTACATGTGCTTCCTCTTGCACGAACTTTTCCAGTGGACTTCCTCAGAGGGAGAAGCTGGGGAAGACAGCAGAAAAGGGGTTTCCTGCGGGAATATGTCCTGAGGCCCTTGCACCCAGTGTCCACTAAATGCAGCTTGTGAAAACAGTGTACCAGAGGTGGGTGGGGGGATAGACAGCACAGTATCGCCAGCAGAAGCCAAAGCATTCTCCATCAGTTGAAAGGCTGGTCCACCTGAAGAAGGGTGAGTGTCCAGGACAGGGCTCACCCCTCCCCTAAGTGACTCAGCCTGCCAACTCGGAGTCCCTGGATGGCTGTGGAGCAGCAAATTACGCGTGTCACAACTGTCATCCTGGGTCGTAGCAATACTCTCCAGCCATGAAGGCAACTGCGGTTCCTTAGTGAGATACATAAAGGGAACCGCAGAGGGGGAAGACTGTACTATATCAATGGACTTCAAAGGCAATGAAGGAGGAGAATAAGAAGGGGTCTTTGGAGATGGGTGACCACCTCCCAAGGAAGGATAGGTCCTGGGGGGTGGGATACCTCTGGGCAGGAGCACTTGATCCACAAGAAGCAACATGTCGTGTTCGGAAAGGCTTCTAGTGGACCTCACGGAGACTGAGGGAGAAACAGGTCTGTCCACAGAAGAGACAAGCTCGGTGCCCACCTCACCAGTCCTCACCGAGAACAACGGTGCCAAGAGAGACTGGACTACGGGTGTCTGCACCATGGAAATCATTGGTGCCGAGGTCACAGTCTGCACTGACACAAGGATTGGTGTCAAAGTGGTTGCCAGTACCGAAGCTGGAACCTACAAAATTGGAGCCAATATCTGAGGTGTCGGTTCCGAGTGAGATGTCAGAGCCGATGTGGTCAAGGTCTGCGCCGACAGAACGGTCGGTGCAGATGTAGTAGTCATAATAGTCTGAACCGAGGAGCACCTCGGTGCCGATATAGTAAAGGCTACAGGAGAAGACGGAGCCAAGATCACTGAAGGTGCCGAAGGTCTAGGCACCAAAAGCACTGGGGCTGACTGAGTGAGCTCCGAAGCAGAAACTTTAGCCTTCTTTGGTTGGTGGGAGTACCCAGCCGGGGATGAAGGCAAAGACTTGGCCTTAGTAGGATCATCCAAAATTTTCTTATGGGCTCTAGGAGGGTTTGAAGCCTCTGACCCAGAAATAGCCTCTGAAAAGGGAGATTTGAGAAGTCCCTTCAGCAACAACTTATTTTTCCTTTCCAACAAGGTTCTGTTAGAAAAATTTTTACAAATACCACAGGGCAGGTCAACAGATAAGTGGGACACACCCAAGCAATAAACGCACAAAGAGTGCGCATCTGATGTAGGTAATTTGTGTCCACAATCAGAACACCTTTTAAATCCCGGACTACCTTTCTTATCTGCCATGATAGAAAAAGGGGACAGTAGAAAGGGTACCAGCAATGGTACAAAGGAATACCCGAAGGTATGAAGAAAAGGAAGAGATTACCAATGATGGTAAGGGAGAAATACCTCGCGGTAAAAGATGCAGAGTAAAGAGAAGAAAACTCAAGAAAATATGGTCGCTAAATGCAACAGGGTAAGAGGCAACAAAACAGAAACTTTTCTGACAGAAAAAGTTATATACATGACTAGTCTGACAACAAATATCTATACTTAGCTCAAGAGAAGCAGCTTGACATGAACGAATGGCAGCACGGCAAACAAAATCTGAGGTAACAGGGAGAGGGGGATTATGGGTAAGAGTTTAGCTTGAGAGTTTGTAGCTGATGTGAGCTTGGAAAATGGCCGGCGCGGTGCCGATGTCGGAACCAATACCCATACGTAAGGAATGAACGAGGATTAACAATATCAGATTATCATTTCAGTCCTGGATTACAGAATGACATCACATATATCTGGCCATCTGACTTCTGATTTCCATACTACCCCCTTTACTAGAAACAGAACCAGAATCTAGCAAATATGTGTCATAATACACACACACACACACACACACACACACACACACACACACACACACACAATCCTTTGTGTTATAGCATCTGGAAGTTATTAAACCATTTCAAAAATGTCACACTTCCAAGGTAGCAATTAGTTTACCCTTAAGGGCAATACAGTAGGATTTCTGTGGCTGCAATCAGAACTGTAATATATAATCTTTATGGCCTAAGCCAGATCATTTAATTTCAGACTATATTTCAAAGTTAGTTGGACTAAGATTAACCTCTTCTCTTCCAGTATCCACTGTTACAATATATTCATTTCAACAGTTACGATACAGTCTGGCATACAGGTGTATTTCTTTTCTGTCCAGCAGGACCCACTGTCAGTACATTTTTAACACAAGCAGCTTTACAAATACATTTTCAGCACAAGCACCTCTACAAATCAGTTTGATATACAAATTAATATAATTCTTTACAAAACTCCAGCTAGCTATGCTGGCATATGTTACACATCCCTGCCCTACATCTCCTGGCATAGCTGGCAATGTCTCACATCATCACACAGTGAATCAGTGGTGGTGTACAAATACACAAATCTAGGAGTAAAGCATGATGGTTGGTATTGCCAAGCCACACAAAACCTTCTAAATTACTTCCTTAACAACTCCCGTGATCAAAAATGACACCAGAAATACCATCTGTAGACTTCCACAGTTTTCAATGAAATGGCATTTCAGTCTTTTTTTTTCAAACATATGTGGTTCAGGCAAACCATCTTTAAGAAAATGACACAGAGCCACACATAGATGGGAGCAGGGTACAATATTGACTGTGCTCCTACACTAGCATACAGATGATTAATGTAAAAATGTTGAAACAACAAATACTAATGTGTTCTGTACATGCTCCGGGAATTACCCTGAAGTGGCCTAAATCAAAGACAAGTGTTTTTGTAGGGGGCATGCACCCCAGCCACCCCACCCCTTGCTAATTATATATACTGAGATCTCACATGCACCGGGGAAAGGAAATATTCCCCTAACTAGGAACTGTCGATCTTTCACATCAATCAACCATCTGTTTGCCTTGACCAAATATGTGTCAGTATAGGCGCAAAGTTGATCTACTGCCATACACCCATATAGGCTTACTTTAAATAATCTAAAATCCCAAATGTCAGCTTTGTTAACTTTGACAGAAAAATATAGAAAAAAAACTTTGGCGCATTGCACATGCTCTGAGATACATCTAAGCATACAACAATAAAACAGTGTTGGGGGAAGCATCCCACTCCTGTGCCTCCCATAACTCTACTTATTATATATTCTCACTCTTAGACTGTACAATACTGAGAAAAGAGAATACTCTCTAACTTCATTATGTTTTCATCTTGCACAACTGTCGACTACCTGTCTTGCCGATAAAGTGTGTTAGGAAACAGATGTTGAATTTAAAGAAAGTATAGTTTTTTATATATATATATATAGGTTTACTTAAAATGACTTAAACTGCATAATATCAACAGCAAAAATATCTAAACACAAAACAATTAGCCAGGTGGGGGGATGCAGGGGAGCTTGCCCCCCTGAAAAAACACTGGTTTTGGATGCGGTTAGATCTTGTCGATATTTTGTATTTAAATACTTTTGAGTTTAGGTATTTTTAGTAGACCCCCCCACACACACACACACACACACACACAGATTCATTTATAAATCAACACCGAAATTAGTGTGGCTAACTGGATTTAGCAGAATGACAAATTACGGGATCCAAACCGTCTACAGCACCAATCCTAGTTTAAAGCCTAACCAGTCTACATTTACATTTTGTAAAAAAAAATAATAACACAGTATACCCAGGTCAGTTTGTCTGAGTGTAGCCCCTAGTACTTCCTTTTGGGAGTACCACAAAAAAGTGCCTAATATCAGTAAACTGGTAGTTCTCGGTCATGCTGTAAACACTTCAAAATATTCACTGCAATGCCTATACTAGTCATTTCATGCATTCAGGTAAGTTGGCTGCTATGAAATGAATGTTATTTTTACTTGTTCATCTGTTTTTCAAAACACACACAGTGTTGCAGTAAATAGTTTTAATGAAATTGAAATAGTGTCTCTTGAATATGTACTCTACATAAAATTTCTTGAAGACTTTTTTCCCCAAAAGCCAAGAAAGAAAGTAAGTGGTCACATCATATTGTGCAATCTACACAGCTTCAAAGCTATCCATTTGACTGCCATAGTTTAGTAGATCATTTGCTCTTTACTTTGCATAACAAATCACTTTTTGAGCAAAACACATTTTCAAATTGTCAAAATTATTTCTTGACTCATATGTCCCATCAAACCTAACTATAACTTTGCTATTTTGTGAATATAACTTACAGCTATGACCCTACAAGCTTAATTTTCATTATGCATGATACATTGTTATAATAAACCTAAAACACACAAATGTATAATGAACTAATCAACTGAATGTACAGTATTAATAACACATCAATTATCGTGTAATTTACAATGTGTCAACGTTAATCTCTATGATCACTGACATACTAAACAATACAACCAAGTTTATATATAATCACATTTAAAACTGTTGAGCAAGACGTTTTAAAAAGATTGAAATGCAAGTAATGATTTGCAATGTACGAAATAATTAATTTCTAATGAAATGTTGCGTCTTTCGGCTTTTCCCGGTTAGGGGTCGCCACAGCAGAACTCCGGTCCGCTAATGATTGGCAGTAGATTTTTATGTGCCGAGTTGCCAGCTCTGATGCCCAACCTTCAACGAAGGTACGCCCATTCACACGTCTCCACACAGAAGACGCTCTAGCTGAGAATCGAACAGGACAACGTCTAACTGTGAGGCAACAACACTACCGCAGCACCACCACCGCGGAGTCCTAATTTCTATACCAAAATTAGACATAATATTGACATTGAAGTTTTAGCCCTGAGTGGCCTCTCACTAACCTTAGTTCAAATAGTGGTACTTTGAACTAGAAAGCTGGTCAAGAGAAAGCTTCTTAAACAGTGAAACCAACAACCATTTTTCCTTCCAAAGAGGAAAGAGTCGCTAACCCTAATGAAATGCATACAATCCACTTTGCAGCATGTACAACATAATAACTGTGGAAAATGTGCACAGAGACGCATTTTTACGTGTGAGTAAATGACTGTATAGATCCTAGTCAGACAAGGAGAGCTAGGACAGTACATGTAAACACCCATTCTTGGCACTAATATAATGGACCAGATGGTCCAATCAAATCCTTGAACCCATGGCTCTACTCTCCCATACAAAACAGAGACAAGGTTATTCTCTCATATAAAAGACAGCCCCACCACACTTGGTCATGTCAATGCTACACCAACTATGGTGTTATGAATGGACTTCACAGAGTAAATGTTGAAGTCAAGAGTCTGAGGTTATCTAAAAGAGAATAAAAAAGTTGTACATTTTCTCATATTTCTTAATGGAATCTTTCTTAAGAGGTAAGACATGCAGAACTGTTTGGCTCACTAAATCTGTGTAACTAAGACATCCTAAACAATATTTAAAGAAAAAACATTAACCAAAAATGTTCACTTTTTTAATGAGGCTTACAGTGAATTTCATTCTAAAATGTAACTACATCCTACAAATTACCCACAAGAGCCTTAAACTAGAATATGGGTACCAAACACATTTATAAAGTGACTTGACTGTTATGTTGAGCTACTGCAGCTAGACAGTTTAAATTACTGTTGCCCAATGATGCTTAAGGAGGAAGAAATAAAAGTAAACATTAGGATACTAGTGTAACAAAATGCTCATTAAAAAAATTCCAAGTTTATTTATTTATTTATTTTATTTTTATTTTACATTTGTTGACCGGGCTAGTCTAGCTGGATATATTTCCATTTTCAGTAGAGGCCCGGGGAGAAAAGCTCCACATAAAACATAACAAAGAGACATGATAATAATAATCACATAGAATACAAAGAAAAGAAAAAAAAATTGTAATAAAAACTGGTAATAATAATAAAAAATGGTAATAAGATCAATAAAAATTAAGGCACATAATCAATAGTAGTCATGACTAGAGTTAAATCAGATTCAAAGCATCTTACTTAATACAAACAGGCTGTATCTTAAGGCTTCTGCTGTAATAGGAAAAGTACAAGTAGGAGGAGAAGTAAGAGGAGTAGTGTTAGGTAAAATGAAGGGAGGCGACAGTAGTTAAGAAGTAAGAGAAGAAAAGGGCTAGCAAGAGGAGATAGGAGAGGAGAGAGAAGTAGGTAGAGCAAAGAAGGATTGGAAGGAGGAAGAAAGGTAGATAGTAAGTATAAGCACCCAGTAGGGTTAAAGGTCAGGTAAGGGGGGGGATCAGTCTGGTGTATTACATGAGCAAAGCCAGTGATTTTGGAAGTACAGTTTGATTTGTTGTTTGAAGAGGGGTAGAGATGTGATTAGAGTTAAATCCCTAGCTAGCAAATTCCATGCTCGGCCTACAGTATTACTAAATAGAGAGTCTCCAGCTAAGTTGTGAGCCTTTATAGGTTTGGTCAAGAATTTACAAGAGGAACGAAGGGAGGTAAGATTATTATAAGGGAGTAAAAGCTGTGATAGTATAGGGGTGTTATCAGGTTGGTACAGAATTTTGTGGGCAATAGTAAGTTGGGAGATTATAATATAGTTTTGTAGTTCTAGCCAGCCTAAAAGTTTCATGTTAAGGCAGTGATGGGTTCTGAAAGGGTTACCAGTGGCGGGCCGGCAATGTTATTATAGCAAGTTGCTAGTTTGTTTAGGTTAGTTTTCTTGAGGTTAGTGAAGATAGGAGAGGCATAGAAGAGAGTAGATAAAAGATGGGAGTGGGCAATAGTAGCTCTAGCTGATGGGGTGAGGAATGGTTTAATACGATATAAGGATCCTATCTTTCTATTTACTGATTTGATGGTGTTGTTGATGTGTTGATCAAAAGAGAGATTGTTATCAATGGTTATTCCTAGCAGTTTAGTTGTAGAGTCTGGAGAGATGACAGTGTTGTTGTTTGACAAGATGGTGAAATTAAATGGGGGGGTACGAATAGTGGGGGTGAAGAGAAGAAGTTTGTTTTTTTTAGCATTAAGGAGAAGGTATCGTCTAGTAAACCATGTTTCTACAGTGTTAAAGATATTTTGGGTTTGTGAGATTAGATCAGAGGAGGAGGATGCTGAACAAATAATAGTGGAGTCGTCTGCATATTGAATACAGGTGGCTTGAGGAATTGCAGAGTGGAGCTCATTGATGTAGAGGGAGAAGAGAAGTGGACCAAGAATAGAGCCCTGAGGCACTCCGATAGAAATGGGCAGTAAGGAGGAGATGTGGTTGTCCCAGAGAACGGCTTGTTGTCTGTTGTTGAGATAAGAACTAAACCATTTGATGGTAAGAGTGTCAAATGAGAGGGATTTAAGGATGTTAATTAAGGAAGAGTGGTTAACCATGTCAAATGCTTTTGAGAGGTCAATGAATAAAGCAGAAGAGAAAAGATTATTGTTGTTGTTAATGGTATCTATAAAGGAAAGGAGAGCAGTAGTGGTGCTATGGTGGGGTCTAAAGCCATGTTGACAGTTAGCTATAATATTGTGTAAAGAGAGATACTGTACAAGTTGCTGATGAATACATTTCTCCATAATCTTTGCTAAAGGTGAGAGAAGGGCAATTGGTCTAAAGTTGGAGTAGTCAATACAGTTACCGCCTTTGTGTAGTGGGATAATATGAGAGACTTTCCAGATATCAGGGATGGTTCCCTCTTGGATGGTCCTATTTATGAGTATAGCTATTGGGTATGCAATTTCTTTGGCTGCTTTTTGCAGAAAAAGGGAAGGGAGTTTGTCAGCAGAGGGGGTACAGGGTTTCAGTTTAAATATAAGTCTATAGATGAAAGAGGTAGAGATAGGTTGTAGAGAGAAGTTATAAGAAGAGTCTACTAGATTGTTTGGAGGATAGAAGTCATTAGTGTTCAGTTGTTTAGCAACTTGTTGTTTGTGAGATGGAGACCACAGTAAGAGCTTTTAAAAGTACACAAACCACATGACCAAAGTCAAAAATGTGATGAAGACTGAGTGTGGACAAACAAAGTAAAATATGATAATGCAACAGGAAACAAGCAAGATCACCTTTTTCCATAACTGCTCAATTGTTACTAATAGCTGTTTTTGTGTTAGCATTTCAACCACAGCAACTTACTGTAGGTTCAGATTCTTGCTCATCTCAACCAATATGAATCTAAAATGTTTAAAAATGCAATACTTTCTGAGAAGTTAGAACACTTAATATACCATGGCAACTGTTTATTTCCATCAGCACTCACCATTTTTTGTTGTCATTTGTCTGAAAGTACAGTACTTTATGTCCAAACTGCTCACTGATGTTTCCTTCAAATGAAAAGGCTAAGATGTCTGTATCCAAGTTGTAAGACCAGGACAGATGGAGTACTGAAACAAAAAGCAGAAACACAGCTATAAAGTGTGCATAATTATAGGTTAGTTTATTCTACATCCTGGATTTGGTAAGCTTTAATTGCTAGAAGACAATGACATAGCCCATGTATGCTGTCCTGTTGCCATGCCATGTATTTAAGAACAAGGTATAAAGCTCAGCAATGAATAGAAGATATTTTGTCAGCCTTCAGCCCCTATTCTTCACAAGTACTGGAAGGCAGGATAAAAATCAGTACAGACTTTTACTAGAGTTATAAGTGATTAGCATTCATGAACATCTTATTCCTGGTGCAAGTTCCTTGCTGTCAGACATTAGCAGCAAAAGCTTTATTGCATTTAGTAAATGAACCACACCCTAAGCATTATCCCTTGTAACAGACTAATTACACTGTATCATTGTATAGGAATTACTACTGAGATCACTCATTATACTAGAATGAAAACTCAAGCACATAAACGGCCCTGTTACATAAAGACTGCATATCACACCAAGTTATCTACACTGTCTATTTCTCCTTCTTAAACCTGGTGAGAGTCAAACAAATCTATGTACAAAATTATCTGTCAATTATCTGTCACTCACTATCCTCTCAGGGCCTACTGAAAATGGATGCATTCAACTAAATTGTTTGAAGCTGAGTCATATTAATGAGCACAACTTATACAGCAAACTGAACTTTGTGCAAACCTGGGTCTCTTGAAACAACCATGCATGCTTATGATACACTCCTGGTTGAGGGTCTGAGTATTGAAAGGCACAATAATTGTCACTAGACTTGCACTGGGGATTGTGCAAAAACTACTATATACAAGCAACTGAGAAGTGTTGGAAATAATGAAATACAAGCTATTACTGACAGTCATTACTGACAGTCATGAAGTTTGGATCAAATGAGATCACCCAATACCAGAAAATAAATACAGAAAAAGCAGATATAGTAGTCCAAGAAAAAATGACAAAAGTAGCTTTAATCACTGAATTACCTACACTCAGGGATAATAGCTTCTTATGGACCGACAGAAACAATGTAATAAAATACCTGGTTTGTAAGTAGAAACTACAGCAATATGGATGAAATAGACCCAGACAGTTTCAACAATATTAGGAGCAACAGGACTAATGAAAAGAATTTTCAAAGGTACTTAAATATGCTACCAATACATGTAACCCATTATGAAATGAAGCAATCAGGTAGTTGCACGTGCCTAGAAGTCTACTCTTAGCTAAAATCAAAGAATGAAGCAATACTAATTTCATGAATTTTAATCATACCTTGACTCAGGAATGGAAACCATTCCTGACATGGTATTAGAAACCCACATATGGAAAAATTAAAATATAATTACCAAAACATGGCCCAGGCTGCACTCAAAAAATGGGAACATAATTTTATTTATTTTTATTTATTTAACATTTGTTGACCGGGAAAGTCCGACTAGGTTCCACAGAGCCTGTTTTCAGCGGAGGCCCGGGGAGAAATGCTCCATCACATAATACAATCAGTATATAAAGATGAGACCAAGCAATAAAACTGCTTTAGGTATAGCTATCACATTCAGTGAGGATTATACCTGTATTTTATCTGATGATCAGTTGCCATACTCCATTGAGAAAAAATATATCATAATCTCTAACCTTGGAATTGGCATAACTTGTTAAGTATGTAACCACTGTATATATTGTATCTGCAATCTTAACTGCTTATCTTGGAGATTTTCTCCTCGGGCCTCTACTGAAAATGGACATGAATCCAGTCGGACTATCCCAGTCAGCAAATGTAAAATAAAATACAATAAATTTTCAGAGTCAGATCTAAACATCCATCACTGTCATATGTGCATACAAATCACCTGTCTCTTTAAGCTAACATTACTGAGGACTGACTACTGTTTGTCACATCTTGGAAAAGGTGAATCCATAGCAATGGTCAATCTAAATCTAGACTGGAGGCTTGCTTGCAATAACTAGTGTCATCCTTTTGTACAGCTACTTGATCTTTCTCAATGACACAAACAAGTCTTGGGGAAAGGATAATATACTAGACTGGATTCTTAACTCTGCTTCAACAATCATACTGGCCAGGACTATAAATGACACCTTCAGTGATCATTTACATGTTTTTGTCATATGGAGCCATGTCAAGATTCAGGAAACACTAAGACACTCTAGCCAGAGAAATCCACCAAGTGGGCACCCCTGTCACATATAAATCTGGATATAGTGAATGACTACTTTATGTGCATTAAGATACTTTGAGGTTTTGCTGCCATTCACCTATGTAGAACCATGACCACTGACTTCCCATGGACTACTTTTGTAGTAAAATGACTAACAGTGTAAAGAGGTACCACCAGAGAGTCTGCTACACCACCAAATCCCACAATATACTGGTATGGTTCACAGATCAAAAAAACAAAGGGAAGAAATTACTCCTAGATAGCAATAGGACTACCTTCTAATCAAAATAAATATTTTCGTTTATCAAAATACTGAGGAGTAACCTGTTTCCACAACTAAAACCTGAGGATCACATGCAAACAGTACAACTAAAACTAATCATAAGCCAGGTCTGCTACACAGAGCCAAGTCATTCACAACAAGCACATCATTCATCACTTCCTTAATACTATGCATATTTCTAATGTGCTAAGAAATATACCCTCCCCACAATAAGGGCAAACATGAAAATTAGAACCGTAATGTTTTAGCATATTTTGCAATGTAGGACTCTCAATAATCTTTGCTCAAATCATTTGCAATGTATTCTACTGACTGCTCACTGCAACACGTCAAACTATTTAAAAACATTAAATCATATTGGTGAACATCTTGTTTTACAATTAATTTCAATTCTGTCTATACTACAGATGGTACAGTTGCAAGTGGTTTGATAAAAAAGATTAAATTTTTTTTGATATTTTAGTTTAACTTTCTAATCAATTTTTCACTATGACCACACCCACAAAATATCAATGTAGTTATTGGTGATTTTATATATATATATATATATATATATATATATATATATATATATATACCAGTGATGCATTATGGGAAATTAAACAACAAATTCTTTTAGAATAGATGCTACTTACCTGCATTATGGTTTTGGTGATAAATCATAACATGCTCATTTTCAACATAGGGTATTCTACCTGCGAGACATGCCTGACAACTTGCATTACTAGGATACAAGACTCTGCTCTTGCTACATCTGGCATAGAAATACAGTTGCTTACACACTGATTTAGGTATTGAAGCATTGTGGGTTCAGTCTTTCAAGATGTCATTGTAGGGCTTTTAATCTTTAAGAAAAATCTCAAGGTATGGTGTTTATCAACACACTTTTTGCATCAAAAACTGTATAATATGATACTGTATAGGGTAAGGAGATTATATCCATTGCTAATGGTTTGTATTTTTGTTTGCTACTGAAGCTGCTGCAATACCCTTTAAATTAACACAGCTAATTAAATGCTTCTGCATAGCTTCTGCATCGCCAACAGGAGGGGGCTTTTGTTCCATACAGCAATGTCTAGATAGAACATCTCTGAAGATACACAACCTCAGAGTAAAATAAATTTTGTTTGTATATACAGCGGTTTGACAGGAAAAGACTCTGGCAAAAGAACTGCGCACAGATGATTCACCATGGCATTCTGTTTATTTGACAGTATGGGATTTAGTGTAAAGAACAAAACCTGATCATTTCTCATTTTCAAAGAAAAATTCTATAATTAAATAGCCACATTCACATAAGATCAACAGACCCCCACCACTGTGTACCCTTAGAAGAACTAAGTATTTACAATTCAAACAATATATAAAATCATTTCAGTTAGTGATGGCACACATCCAAGTATCAAGCACTGACTTACAAACAATATGCCTACTTGCTAACACATCTCCTGAAGTCCTGCGGGACACAAGAGGTAAGTAGTCTGATTGCTAACCAAAGTGTGAATGACTCCTCTTTTTGCTTTTCATGTTGGTAAATTAAGGAACAACTTCCCCTCTACAATTTGGCAAATTACAAACAATGGCCTTCAGAAAACAGTAGATCAATACATTCTTAACAGCTGACAATGTATCTTCCATGTAACTTAATTTGTATAAACATGCGCCTACCTAATGTTCTGTAAATACATGATCTCTTTTTCCTTTTGAGCATTTTAACCTGTGTGATAGTTTAAGTAATCTGTTCACAGCCCAACTTCCCATGCACTAGCATGTGTCCACCTACCTCTTATCTCAAACTCTCCCCAATTTAAACACTATTTCTACTTATTCAGATGGTCTAAATGCACAGTGCCTTATTGCTAATTAGCATTATACAGAGTGATGTGTTGACAACAAAAAATTATCTGCTGTATTTTTCTTCCATTTTATGCATTTTCTGTTATTAATCAGGGATTTTCTCATCTTTTCAGTTTGCTGCAATGAATGTTCAGCTTAGTGTTCAGCCACAGAAAGTTCATGCTCAGTAACACATAAAGTACAGTTGTGTAAGTAAACTTACCATAACAGCAGATGTTCGAATGATCACTGCTGCAGTAGCCTTAGCTATCAAACAGTTCGAGCTGAGCTGACTAAAAGACAAGTCAAGCCAAGAAGCCCTTCAGAGCTTTCCTACCAAAAGAGAAAGAGAGGGAGGCTTAGCCCTAAAAGGACAAATCTAGGACAAACAAAAAAATAAATGTGCACAACCTGGCACACCAAAAAACAAAGAATATGGAGGGAGGAGGCAGCCATTCTTATAGTGATTATTGAAACATTTACTGTTATGGCAAATTTATTTACACAACTGTACTATGTTCATCATATTAGCTACATGGGCAGATGACCCTAGTCTGCTACCTTTGGGAAATGGAAGAACAGTCCAGGAGCTCCTGGAGAATGGCCGTAGCAAAACTCGGAAAATCAAAGTTGCAGAATTATACTCTTTTTCCCATAACTATCAATAATTTTCCCAAAAAAACTGCGGTGGTGGTGCTGCGGTAGCATTGTCACCTCACAGTAAGACGTTATCCTGTTCGATTCTCAGCTACAGCGTCTTCTGTGTGAAGTCATGCGTGAATAGGCGTACCTTCGTTGAAGGTTGTGCGTCAGGGCCGGCCAATCATTAGCGGACCGGAGTTCCGCTGTGGCGACCCCTAACCGGGAAAAGCCAAAAGACACAACAACAATCAATAATTTTCCCATCCTTATCAGAAAGAGTACGACTGGAACTGAGTAGGTGTTTATCAGCAGTGGGATCAAAAACAGCTATAGCTGCTGGGTCAGGTTTATGAGTAGTGTATAAAAATTAAAAAGACCAAAGAACTTTATATATTCTATCTGCATCTTTAGGGACAGCTGCAAAGAGTAATGCACACATCCTCTAATGCAGACAGGGCAGGAGGAATGGACATAGGGCCTGAAAAATCCTTCTCTAACAACTCATAGTACTTTCTGAGGGACTGAGAGACCTCAGTGTACTCCAGTTGAAAACACTGGCACATTATAGCAAATTTCTCACAGAAAGAGAAACCCTCATAGGGAGAATCTGAAGCTGAGTTCTCCTCTGAGTCTGAATCAGAAGGAAAACACCCTGTATCCATCCTTGTATCTTCCTGTTCAGATTTAAAATAT